>NC_074678.1:4797538-4850038 GCF_029448725.1 Salvelinus fontinalis | reverse complement strand
GTACTGGGAATGGCTATATACACATGGTGCCGGTACTGGGACTTGGCTATATACACATGGTGCCGGTACTGGGAATGGCTATATACACATGGTGCCGGTACTGGGACTTGGCTATATACACATGGTGCCGGTACTGGGACTTGGCTATATACACATGGTACCGGTACTGGGACTTGGTTATATACACATGGTACCGGTACTGGGACTTGGCTATATACACATGGTGCCGGTACTGGGACTTGGCTATAAACACATGGTGCCGGTACTGGGACTTGGCTATATACACATGGTGCCGGTACTGGGACTTGGCTATATACACATGGTGCCGGTACTGGGACTTGGCTATATACACATGGTGCCGGTACTGGGACTTGGCTATATACACATGGTGCCGGTACTGGGACTTGGCTATATACACATGGTGCCGGTACTGGGACTTGGCTATATACACATGGTGCCGGTACTGGGACTTGGCTATATACACATGGTGCCGGTACTGGGAATGGCTATATACACATGGTGCCGGTACTGGGAATGGCTATATACACATGGTGCCGGTACTGGGACTTGGCTATATACACATGGTGCCGGTACTGGGACTTGGCTATATACACATGGTACCGGTACTGGGACTTGGCTATATACACATGGTACCGGTACTGGAACTTGGCTATATACACATGGTGCCGGTACTGGGACTTGGCTATATACACATGGTGCCGGTACTGGGACTTGGCTATATACACATGGTGCCGGTACTGGGAATGGCTATATACACATGGTACTGGGACTTGGCTATATACACATGGTACCGGTACTGGGACTTGGCTATATACACATGGTACCGGTACTGGGACTTGGCTATATACACATGGTACCGGTACTGGGACTTGGCTATATACACATGGTGCCGGTACTGGGACTTGGCTATATACACATGGTACCGGTACTGGGACTTGGCTATATACACATGGTACCGGTACTGGGACTTGGCTATATACACATGGTACCGGTACTGGGACTTGGCTATATACACATGGTACCGGTACTGGGACTTGGCTATATACACATGGTGCCGGTACTGGGACTTGGCTATATACACATGGTACCGGTACTGGGACTTGGCTATATACACATGGTGCCGGTACTGGGAATGGCTATATACACATGGTGCCGGTACTGGGAATGGCTATATACACATGGTGCCGGTACTGGGAATGGCTATATACACATGGTGCCGGTACTGGGAATGGCTATATACACATGGTGCCGGTACTGGGAATGGCTATATACACATGGTGCCGGTACTGGGAATGGCTATATACACATGGTGCCGGTACTGGGACTTGGCTATATACACATGGTGCCGGTACTGGGACTTGGCTATATACACATGGTGCCGGTACTGGGAATGGCTATATACACATGGTGCCGGTACTGGGACTTGGCTATATACACATGGTGCCGGTACTGGGAATGGCTATATACACATGGTGCCGGTACTGGGACTTGGCTATATACACATGGTGCCGGTACTGGGACTTGGCTATATACACATGGTACCGGTACTGGGACTTGGCTATATACACATGGTGTAGCGGCTGTCTAATTCCTCCTAGAAGGAGTAAGGGTCGGACCAAAACGCAGCGTTGTATGATGACATACTGATTTATTTAAATAAAGACGAAACACGAAGAACACTTGAATTGATTACAAAATAACAAACGACGTAGACTGACCTGAACATAAGAACTTACATAAACACGAAGAACGCATGAAACAGGAACAGACTACACAAACGAACAAACAAACGAAACAGTCCCGTGTGGTAAACACAGACACAGGAACAATCACTCACAAACAAACAGTGAGAACAGCCTACCTTAATATGGTTCTCAATCAGAGGAAACGTCAAACTCCTGCCTCTAATTAAGAACCATATCAGGCAACACATTTAACCCAACATAGAAACACATAACATAGAATGCCCTGGGACTTGGCTATATACCCATGGTACCGGTACTGGGACTTCCCAAATGGCCTAATATTCCCTATGTAGTGCACTAATTTGGACCTATAGGGCTATATTCAAAGGTGGTGCCCTAATGTTGACCTATAGGGCTATATTCAAAGATGGTGCCCTAATGTTGACCTATAGGGCTATATTCAAAGGTGGTGCCCCATTACAGAGCCTTCAGAAAGTATTCATACCCCTTAACTTACACCACGGTTAGCTGTTACAGCCTGAATTCAAAATGGATAAAATTGTTTTGTTTTTCTCTCACCCATCTACACACAATACCCCATAAAGACAAAGTGAAAACATTATTTTAAGATTTTTTTGCTCATTTATTGATAATGTACTTTACATAAGTATTCACATCCCTGAGTCAATACTAGTTAGAATCACCTTTGGCAGCGATTACAGCTGAGGGTCTTTCTGGGTAAGTCTCTAAGAGCTGAGGGTCTTTCTGGGTAACCCTCTAAGAGCTGAGGGTCTTTCTGGGTAACTCTCTAAGAGCTGTGAGTCTTTCTGGGTAACTCTCTAAGAGCTGAGGGTCTTTCTGGGTAACCCTCTAAGAGCTGAGGGTCTTTCTGGGTAACTCTCTAAGAGCTGAGGGTCTTTCTGGGTAACTCTCTAAGAGCTGAGGGTCTTTCTGGGTAACTCTCTAAGAGCTGAGGGTCTTTCTGGGTAACTCTCTAAGAGCTGAGGGTCTTTCTGGGTAACTCTCTAAGAGCTGAGGGTCTTTCTGGGTAACTCTCTAAGAGCTGAGGGTCTTTCTGGGTAACCCTCTAAGAGCTGAGGGTCTTTCTGGGTAACTCTCTAAGAGCTGAGGGTCTTTCTGGGTAACTCTCTAAGAGCTGAGGGTCTTTCTGGGTAACTCTCTAAGAGCTGAGGGTCTTTCTGGGTAACTCTCTAAGAGCTGAGGGTCTTTCTGGGTAACTCTCTAAGAGCTGAGGGTCTTTCTGGGTAACTCTCTAAGAGCTGAGGGTCTTTCTGGGTAACTCTCTAAGAGCTGAGGGTCTTTCTGGGTAACTCTCTAAGAGCTGAGGGTCTTTCTGGGTAACCCTCTAAGAGCTGAGGGTCTTTCTGGGTAACTCTCTAAGAGCTGAGGGTCTTTCTGGGTAACTCTCTAAGAGCTGAGGGTCTTTCTGGGTAACTCTCTAAGAGCTGAGGATCTTTCTGGGTAACTCTCTAAGAGCTGAGGGTCTTTCTGGGTAACCCTCTAAGAGCTGAGGGTCTTTCTGGGTAACCCTCTAAGAGCTGAGGGTCTTTCTGGGTAACTCTCTAAGAGCTGAGGGTCTTTCTGGGTAACTCTCTAAGAGCTGAGGGTCTTTCTGGGTAACTCTCTAAGAGCTGAGGGTCTTTCTGGGTAACTCTCTAAGAGCTGAGGGTCTTTCTGGGTAACTCTCTAAGAGCTGAGGGTCTTTCTGGGTAACTCTCTAAGAGCTGAGGGTCTTTCTGGGTAACTCTCTAAGAGCTGAGGGTCTTTCTGGGTAACTCTCTAAGAGCTGAGGGTCTTTCTGGGTAACTCTCTAAGAGCTGAGGGTCTTTCTGGGTAACTCTCTAAGAGCTGAGGGTCTTTCTGGGTAACTCTCTAAGAGCTGAGGGTCTTTCTGGGTAAGTCTAAGAGCTGAGGGTCTTTCTGGGTAACTCTCTAAGAGCTGAGGGTCTTTCTGGGTAACTCTCTAAGAGCTGAGGGTCTTTCTGGGTAAGTCTAAGAGCTGAGGGTCTTTCTGGGTAACTCTCTAAGAGCTGAGGGTCTTTCTGGGTAACTCTCTAAGAGCTGAGGGTCTTTCTGGGTAACTCTCTAAGAGCTGAGGGTCTTTCTGGGTAACCCTCTAAGAGCTGAGGGTCTTTCTGGGTAACTCTCTAAGAGCTGGGGGTCTTTCTGGGTAACTCTCTAAGAGCTGAGGGTCTTTCTGGGTAACTCTCTAAGAGCTGAGGGTCTTTCTGGGTAACTCTCTAAGAGCTGAGGGTCTTTCTGGGTAACTCTCTAAGAGCTGAGGGTCTTTCTGGGTAACTCTCTAAGAGCTGAGGGTCTTTCTGGGTAACCCTCTAAGAGCTGAGGGTCTTTCTGGGTAACTCTCTAAGAGCCGAGGGTCTTTCTGGGTAACCCTCTAAGAGCTGGGGGTCTTTCTGGGTAACTCTCTAAGAGCTGAGGGTCTTTCTGGGTAACTCTCTAAGAGCTGAGGGTCTTTCTGGGTAACTCTCTAAGAGCTGAGGGTCTTTCTGGGTAACTCTCTAAGAGCTGAGGGTCTTTCTGGGTAACTCTCTAAGAGCTGAGGGTCTTTCTGGGTAACTCTCTAAGAGCTGGGGGTCTTTCTGGGTAACTCTCTAATAGCTGAGGGTCTTTCTGGGTAACTCTCTAATAGCTGAGGGTCTTTCTGGGTAACCCTCTAAGAGCTGAGGGTCTTTCTGGGTAACTCTCTAAGAGCTGAGGGTCTTTCTGGGTAACTCTCTAAGAGCTGAGGTTCTTTCTGGGTAACTCTCTAAGAGCTGAGGGTCTTTCTGGGTAACTCTCTAAGAGCTGAGGGTCTTTCTGGGTAACTCTCTAAGAGCTGAGGGTCTTTCTGGGTAACCCTCTAAGAGCTGAGGGTCTTTCTGGGTAACTCTCTAAGAGCTGAGGGTCTTTCTGGGTAACTCTCTAAGAGCTGAGGGTCTTTCTGGGTAACTCTCTAAGAGCTGAGGGTCTTTCTGGGTAACTCTCTAAGAGCTGAGGGTCTTTCTGGGTAACCCTCTAAGAGCTGAGGGTCTTTCTGGGTAACTCTCTAAGAGCTGAGGGTCTTTCTGGGTAACTCTCTAAGAGCTGAGGGTCTTTCTGGGTAACTCTCTAAGAGCTGAGGGTCTTTCTGGGTAACTCTCTAAGAGCTGAGGGTCTTTCTGGGTAACTCTCTAAGAGCTGAGGGTCTTTCTGGGTAACTCTCTAAGAGCTGAGGGTCTTTCTGGGTAACTCTCTAAGAGCTGAGGGTCTTTCTGGGTAACTCTCTAAGAGCTGAGGGTCTTTCTGGGTAACTCTCTAAGAGCTGAGGGTCTTTCTGGGTAACTCTCTAAGAGCTGAGGGTCTTTCTGGGTAACTCTCTAAGAGCTGAGGGTCTTTCTGGGTTACTCTCTAAGAGCTTTGCACACCTGGAGTATTATTTTTCTATTTCTTCAAGCTCTGTCAAGTTGATTGTTGATCATTGCTAGACATCCATCAGCAAGTATTGCCAGAGATTTTCAAGACGATTTAAGTCAAAACCTTAACTAGGACACTTGGGAACATTCATTGTGGTTTTGGTAAGCAACTCCAGTGTATATTTGGCCTTGTGTTTTCGGTTATTGTCATGCTGAAAGGTGAATTTGTCTCCTAGTGTCTGTTGGAAAGCAGAAGGAACCAGGTTTTCCTCTAGGATGTTGCCTGTGCTTAGCTCCATTCAGTTTATTTTTATCCTAAAAAACTGCATAGGCCTTGTTGATGACAAGCATAGCCATAACATGATGCAGCCGCCACCATGCTTGAAAAGATGAAGAGTGGTACTCAGTGATGTGTGTTGTGTTGGATTTGCCCCAAACACTTTGTAGACATAAAGTTAATTTCTTGATCACATTTCTTAGCTTTACTTTAGTGCCTTATTGCAAACAGGATGTATGTTTTGGAATATTTTTTATTCTGTACCAGACTTCCTTCTTTTCACTCTGTCATTTAGGTTAGAATGGTGGAATAACTATAATGTTGTTGATCCATCCTCAGTTTCCTCCCATCAAAGCCATTCAACTCTGTAACTGTTTAAAAGTCACCAATATCCTCAAGGTCAAATCCTTGACCGGTTTCCTTCCTCTTCCGCAACTGAGTTAGGAAGGACGCCTGTATAATTGTAGTGACTGGGTGTATTGATACACCATCTAAAGACCTTACAGATAATTGTATGTGTGGGGGTACCGAGATGATGAAGGCATTGGAAAATGATGTTAAACACTATTATTGAACACAGAATGAGTCCATGCAACTTATTCTGTGACTTGTTAAGCACATTTTTACTCCTGAACTTATTTAGGCTTGCCATAACAAAGGGGTTGAATACTTAGTGAATGAAGACATTTCAACTTTTCATTTTTTATTTAATTTGTAAAGATTTCTAAAAACATAATTCCTCTTTGACACTATGGGGTATTGTGTTTAGGCCAGTGGCAAGATAAAATCTTAATTTCATCCGTTTTAAATTCAGACTGTAACACAACAACGTGGAAAAAGTAAAGGGGTGTGAATACTTCCTGGAGGGAAAGGGGAGTCATTTAGGACTTTATCCATGAATTTACCCCCCCCCCCCCCCCCCCCCCACCACTTAATTAATGAACTGTGGTCTAAAACCCAGAGGAGGCGAACTCAAACCTCAATATATTAACAAAGGCCTGTTTAAAAATGGGACAAACTGAATGTGGGGGAGAGGGGGTGGGGGACCAGTGCATGAAAAAAATTGAGGCCACCCCTTTGAGCCTCAATCACCCTCCCCCCCCATACACCACCCAGCCCCTATCCAAACAAACACACTCCACTTGTAAGCCTCAATAATTCAACACTAATTAAAAAGACACCAGAATACACAACCAACCGCTTTGAGTGCAGCAGAGGCATCCATCCCAGCCAGCAGCACATACACATAAACCTAATTCTAATCATATACAGCAAGGTTCCTCAACTGGCGGCCCACAAGCCAAATTTGGCCCGCAGGTGGTTTTATTTGGCCCCCCAAGTTATCTGAGCAAAAAAATCTAAAATGTTCTGTTGTTGGACATAAAAGACTGTAAAAACACCAGGAAATCAGCTCCAAGTGATTTTAATTTAAGAAAATCTATTCCCAAGTATTTCCCACGGAAAATAAAGAGATACGTGATCGTATCCAAATGTGAGCAAGGTTTGAAATGGTTATGTTTTTCCCGCTGAATCTAGTTGATGATCCCTGATGTAACCCTAACCATATACAAGCTAGACCCCTAACCAACATGCAGGACTACACTAGACTGCTAACCCTAACCACATGCAGGACTACACTAGACTGCTAACCCTAACCATATACAAGACTACACTAGACTGCTAACCCTAACCATATACAAGCTAGACCCCTAACCACATACAAGACTACACTAGACTGCTAACCCTAACCACATACAAGCTAGACCCCTAACCACATGCAGAACTAAACTAGACTGCTATCCCTAACCATATACAAGCTAGACCCCTAACCACATGCAGGACTGACTGCTAACCCTAACCATATACAAGCTAGACCCCTAACCAACATGCAGGACTACACTAGACTGCTAACCCTAACCATATACAAGACTACACTAGACTGCTAACCCTAACCATATACAAGCTAGACCCCTAACCACATGCAGGACTGACTGCTAACCCTAACCATATACAAGCTAGACCCCTAACCAACATGCAGGACTACACTAGACTGCTGACCCTAACCATATACAAGCTAGACCCCTAACCACATGCAGGACTGACTGCTAACCCTAACCATATACAAGCTAGACCCCTAACCAACATGCAGGACTACACTAGACTGCTAACCCTAACCATATACAAGCTAGACCCCTAACCATATACAGGACTGACTGCTAACCCTAACCATATACAAGCTAGACCCCTAACCACATGCAGGACTGACTGCTAACCCTAACCATATACAAGCTAGACCCCTAACCAACATGCAGGACTACACTAGACTGCTAACCCTAACCACATACAAGACTACACTAGACTGCTAACCCTAACCACATACAAGACTACACTAGACTGCTAACCCTAACCACATACAAGACTACACTAGACTGCTAACCCTAACCACATGCAGGACTACACTAGACTGCTAACCCTAACCATATACAAGCTAGACTATACCCCTAAACCTAACCATAGACAGAACTAGACTCCTACGGCTGCATGGGACAGGGAAGTGGGAGTCAGGCGGTCAGAGAGACACTACCATGTTATTAAACGGACTAGTCAAGAGACAAAAAAAAGGATCAACAACACAGGCCGCCTCATGAATGGTAGAACATATCAGTTTCTACTCCTGCTGTTTAAACCCTTGTCATTCGGGTTGGGAATTGGCAAGGACCACACGATAAGATATTATCACGGTACTTAGGTGCTGATACGTATATGTATTGCAATTCTCACGATTCTATACGAATCTATACGTATTGTGATTCCCTACTGTGATTTTATTGCGATTCGACGTTTCAAAAAGTATATTGCTCACCATGTCTGTTGCTGAGAGACGAGAGAGAGACGAGGTTTGATCAGTCAAGGGGAAAAAAAGATCTGAAAACACATTTTTTTTAAAGAAGATGGAGAACAAGCTACAATTGAGGAGCATTTTGGGAGCAGAAACAGGCAACTTGTGCAAACATTTTATTGCGATATTGTCAACAACAACAGAAAATATTGTCAATCTTCAGAGGACAAAAATAACTTTGTTTTTACAGCTTTTTATTTTTTGTTGCATTTACATTCTACATACATTTTACATTCATGGACACGGGACTTTTTTACAAAGTAGTTACATAGCAAGAACAGAGTTATTTGACATATACTGCATCTAGATAGCTAGTACTTAAACAAATACGGTATTCATTTTATATATCATGTTTTCAGTCCTAACTATTATAGAACATGAGCTTTTAACCCCACCCCTCAGCTACTCTCAGTCCATATAAACCTATCACCCTAACCCCACCCCTCAGCTACTCTCAGTCCATCCCACCTATCACCCTAACCCCACCCCTCAGCTACTCTCAGTCCATCCCACCTATCACCTTAACCCCACCCCTCAGCTACTCTCAGTCCATCCCACCTATCACCCTAACCCCACCCCTCAGCTACTCTCAGTCCATCCCACCTATCACCTTAACCCCACCCCTCAGCTACTCTCAGTCCATATAAACCTATCACCTTAACCCCACCCCTCAGCTACTCTCAGTCCATCCCACCTATCACTATAACCCCACCCCTCAGCTACTCTCAGTCCATCCCACCTATCACCTTAACCCCACCCCTCAGCTACTCTCAGTCCATCCCACCTATCACCTTAACCCCACCCCTCAGCTACTCTCAGTCCATCCCGCCTATCACTATAACCCCACCCCTCAGCTACTCTCAGTCCATCCCACCTATCACCTTAACCCCACCCCTCAGCTACTCTCAGTCCATCCCACCTATTACCCTAACCCCACCCCTCAGCTACTCTCAGTCCATATAAACCAATCACCTTAACCCCACCCCTCAGCTACTCTCAGTCCATCCCACCTATCACCTTAACCCCACCCCTCAGCTACTCTCAGTCCATCCCACCTATCACCCTAACCCCACCCCCTGCTACTCTCAGTCCATCCCACCTATCACCCTAACCCCACCCCTCAGCTACTCTCAGTCCATCCCACCTATCACTATAACCCCACCCCTCAGCTACTCTCAGTCCATCCCACCTATCACCCTAACCCCACCCCTCAGCTACTCTCAGTCCATCCCACCAATCACCTTAACCCCACCCCTCAGCTACTCTCAGTCCATCCCACCAGTCACCTTAACACCACCCCTCAGCTACTCTCAGTCCATCCCACCTATCACCCTAACCCCACCCCTCAGCTACTCTCAGTCCATCCCACCTATCACTATAACCCCACCCTCTTATGATTTCCACGAGCCATATATATTTAAAATGTGCTGTGCTGTTTCTCATGAATTCTCAACCTTTCTAATCGCTTAATATCTACAGATTGTAAGTTATAGATTAATATCTTTACTAAAAGTATTTATTATATTGTCTATTGATTGACTGTGGCTTTCTAAATCTCCCAACGCTGCTATTTGTAGGGTTAATTTTGGGCTAATGTGATTTTTCAGCCATTTCTGAACTTGTGACTTGAAACCAGCTACATAGGGGCAATACCAGAATAAGTGATCTAATGATTTTGTCTCTTCACAGAAAAATCTGCAGAGCTGTATGCCCCAAATACATAACATGGGTGGAAATAATTCAGTATAATAATTGAAATGGCAAAAACTCTAAGTTCAGAATCAAGTGTTGTTTTGTGTATCAGGTCATAAACTATGTGCCGTGGAATCGGCTCATCGAACATCTCTTCCCATCTAGTTTGCAACCTGTATGGCGCAGCTGTCAACATTCCTGTCAACATTCCTGTCAACATGTCCTGTCAACATGTCCTGTCAACCTGTCCTGTCAACATATCCTGTCAACATCACCTGTCAACATTTCCTGTCAACATTTCCTGTCCACATTTCCTGTCAACATGTCCTGGCAACATTTCCTGTCAACATTTCCTGTCAACAATTCCTGTCAACATGTCCTGTCAACATGCCCTGTCAACATGTCGGTCCTAAAATGAAACTGGAATATTTTCTATTTACAACAATTTGTTTGTTGTTGCCGATTTTTTTATAAAAGGACAGACAAACAAGTTCCCTACCTTCTCACCCTTCCATTTGACTCCTCGGTTTTTTGCCCCCTGTATTAATTCCCCCCCCCCCCCCCCCCATCACTACTTACCACATCGTTGACCGTTATTGGTACCTTTAATGAACTGGTGCTTAGCAATAATATTTGTTTAATTCTGTGTTTATTGCTGCATCTTGTATGACTCATGGTCCTCGTCATCCCAAAACCAGGCGGGGATACAAATATAGCCGCTGACGCTCTTCCAAGTCCATGGGAGAGAGCCCTGGACAAACGTAGTGCACTAATGAAGGGAATAGGGTGCTGTTTGGAACGCACGCTATGTTCATTAGCCAGGAGCGTACGATAAGGCACGTTAAAATAAATAACCCTTTTTCACAGCTCCATTTCATGGGAAAATATCCTCCCTTCCCTTGCTGTCCCCGAGAGTCATTTGGTTCAAACATCTGAAGGCTAGAGGAGTGAACAGTGAACTCTGACAGACAGACAGACAGACAGACAGACAGACAGACAGACAGACAGACAGACAGACAGACAGACAGACAGACAGACAGACAGACGGTCATAGTAATTAAGAATTTGTTATTAACTGAGTTGCCTTGTTAAATTAAAAAACAAACAAATGTGCAGAGTCCTTCCACATGAAAAAATACCATTCAGAACACTACTTTTTTCCACTTATTCTAAAATGTATCAATTGTATTTTTTTCCTCATCAATCTACACACAATGACAAAGTGAAATCAGCTTTTTTTTGTATTCTGCACATTTATTAAAAATTAAAAACAGAAATACCTTATTTTCAAAAAGTATTCAGACATTTTGCTATGAGACTCGAAGTTGAGCTCCGGTGCATTCTGTTTCCATTGATCATCCTTGAGATGTTTCTACAACTTAATTGGAGTCCACCTCTGGTAAATTCAATTGATTGGACATGATTTGGAAAGGCACACACCTGTCTATATAAGGTCCCACAGTTGACAGTGCAAGTCTATCACATATGCAGTCTATCACAGTGCCATCTGTTTTGTTACCAAAACCCCATATACTACCCCCCACTGCGACCTGTACGCTCTCGTTGGCTGGCCCTCGCTTCATACTCGTCGCCAAACCCACTGGCTCCAGGTCATCTACAAGTCTTTGCTAGGTAAAGCCCCGCCTTATCTCAGCTTACTGGTCACCATAGCAGCACCCACCCGCAGCATGCGCTCCAGCAGGTATATTTCACTGGTCATCCCCAAAGCCAATTCCTCCTTTGGCCGCCTTTCCTTCCAATTCTCTGCTACCAATGACTGGAACGAACTGCAAAAATCACTGAAGCTGGAGACTCATATCTCCCTCACTAACTTTATGCACCAGCTGGCAGAGCAGCTCACAGATCACTGCACCTGTACATAGCCCATCTGTAAATAGCCCATCCAACTACCTCATCTCCATACTGTATTTATTTATTTATCTTGTTCCTTTGCAGCCCAGTATCTCTACTTGCACATTCATCTTCTCCCTTACCTCCCTTATCTTAACTCATTTGCACACACTGTATTATTGACTGTACGTTTGTTTATTCCATGTGTAACTCTGTGTTGTTGTTTATAACGAACTGCTTTGCTTTATCTTGGCCAGGTCGCAGTTGTAAATGAGAACTTGTTCTCAACTGGCCTACCTGGTTAAATAAAGGAAGAAATAAAAAATAAAAAAGTCAGTGCAAAAACCGAGCCATGAGGTCGAAGGAATTGTCCGTAGAGCTCCGAGACAGGATTCTGTCGAGGCACAGATCTGGGGAAGGGTACCAAAAAATGTCTGCAGCATTGAAGGTCCCCAAGAACACAGTGGCCTCCATCATTCTTAAATGGAAGAAGTTTGGAACCACCAAGACTCTTCCTAGAGCTGGCTGCCCGGCCAAACGGAGCAATCGAGAGAGAAGGGACTTGATCAGGGAGGTGACCAAAAACCCGATAGTCACTCAGACAGAGCTCTCTGTGGAGATGGGAGAACCTTCCAGAAGGACAACCATCTCTGCAGCACTCCATCAATCAAGCCTTTATGATAGAGTGGCCATACGGAAGCCACTCCTCAGTAAAAGGCACATGACAGCCCACTTGGAGTTTGTCAAAAGGCACCTAAAGCACTCAGACCATGAGAAACAAGATGTTCTGGTCTGATGAAACCAAGATTGAACTCTTTGGCCTGAATCCGACGCGTCACGTCTGAGGAAACCTGGCACCATCCCTATGATGAAGCATGGTGGGCTCCCGAGTGGCACAGCACTCTAAGGCACTACATCTTAGTGCAAGAGGCATCACTACAGTCCCTGGTTTGAATCCAGGCTGTATCACATCCGGCTGTGATTGGGAGTCCCATAGGGCGGTGAACAATTGGCCCAGCGTACTCCAGAGTGCTCAGGATCTCAGACTGGGGCGAAGGTTCACCTTCCAACAGGACAATGACCATAAGCACACAGCCAAGACAATACAGAAGTGGCTTCAGGTCAAGTCTCTGGAGGCCCAGCCAGAGTCCAGACTTGAACCGATCCAACATCTCTGAGATAGACCTGAAAATAGCTGTGCGGTGACGCTCCCCATCCAACCTGACAGAGCTTGAGAGGATCTGCAGAGAATGGGAGAAACTCCCCAAATACAGGTGTGCCAAGTTTGTAGCATCATACCCAAGAAGACTCAAGGCTGTAATCACTGCCAAAGGTGCTTCAATATACAGTAGTGCTGAGTAAAGGGTCTGAATACTTATGTAAATCAGATTTACCGTTTAAAAAAAAATAAAAATTAGCAAACATTTCTAAAAAAAAAACAGTTTTTCCTTTGTCATTCTGGGCTCTCCCCCCACCCCCCCCCCCCACCCCCCCCCCCCACCCTCCCGAGTTTCCTGAGCAATTTTTTTTTTAACATTGACATTTTTTATATTAAAATCAAGTCTGTAAAAAGAAAAGGAAGTCAGCTCCAAGTGATTTTAATTTAAGAAATCTGTTACCAAGTATTCCCACGCATAATAGAGAGACACGTGATCAAATGTAAGCAACGTTTGAAATGATTATGTTCTAGTCAAACAGTATATCTGTTTAGGCTGCTTGCGGTCAATTAGCAGTCTGAAAATTATTTGCAATTATGTTCCGACCTAAAAGTCCATCCCAAATACTAAAAGAGCACATTTGCCATAACTTCCATAACCATAACTTTTCCATAACTTTCCAAATATATGGTCTATCCAAGGTCTACGTAGGTTTCTCGATTATGGGGGGGGGGGAGGTAAATGCAAATTAAATACTATAGTAGTTACTATAGTTTGAAAAAAGCTTTTCGCAGACATTTTTGTAGTATTTACAACAGTGTTTTTCTGTGTGTATAATACTGTAGAATTTAATATAGTATTCTACAGTATACTACAATATTCTATACTAAGTACTACACACTATTGAGGGATACTAACGTGTGTAGTATAATATACTACAGTTCACTACAGAATTCTATAGTAAGTATTGTAGTATTCTATAGTAAACTGTAGTATTTTTTTATGGGCCCTGGTCAAATGTAGTGCACTATAAAGGGAATAGGGTGCCAGTTGGAACCTAGACCTTGGTGAGACCTTGGTGAGACCTTGGTGAGACCTTGGTGAGACCTTGGTGAGACTTTGGTGAGACCTTGTTGAGACCTTGGTGAGACCTTGGTGAGACCTTGGTGAGACCTTGATGAGACCTTGGTGAGACTGGTGAGACCTTGTTGAGACCTTGGTGAGACCTTGGTGAGACCTTGGTGCGACTTTGGTGAGACCTTGGTGAGACTGTGTGCATGTGACAGTGGTTGACATGAGGCCTGTTAATTACTGTAATGACACGGCATTCTCATTAAGTCCCCAGGCCTAACTAGCGGACTCCAAGTGGCACTGTCTCTGGTCTGTGTGTGAGTGTCTGTGTGTGTGTGTGTGTGTGTTTGTGTGTGTGTGTGTGTGTGTGTGTGTGCAGCCTCGTTAGTGCAGACAGCTGTTCCTCTCAGCCAAAGCTCCTCCCGGCCAGGCAGCTTTGGGATACATACACACACAGCGATGTGACTGTGAGAGGCTCTAGGCTAGCTAGCTGGTGATCCCTGCCCTCCCCACTACTCATATAAGCAACGATGAATCAACACTAACAATAAAAAACATCAACCCCAAGAAATCAACATTAACCCATGAATGGTACATTAGTATGTTGCTATGGTACATTTGTATGTTGTTATGGTACATTTAGTATGTTGTTATGGTACATTAGTATGTTAATATGGTACATTTAGTATGTTGTTAGGGTACATTAGTATGTTGCTATGGTACATTAGTATCTTGTTATGGTACATTAGTATGTTGTTATGGTACATTACTATGTTGCTATGGTACATTAGTATGTTGCTATGGTACATTAGTATGTTGTTATGGTACATTAGTATGTTGTTATGGTACATTAGTATGTTGCTATGGTACATCAGTATGTTGCTATGGTACATTAGTATGTAGCTATGGTACATTAGTATGTAGCTATGGTACGTTAGTATGTTGCTATGGTACATTAGTATGTTGTTATGGTACATCAGTATGTTGTTATGGTACATTTAGTATGTTGCTATGGTACATTAGTATGTTGTTAGTATCACTGCTAAAAGTGGTTAGAAAGCAGAACACTCCCTCCCTCCCTCCTTCCTTCCCTCCTTCCTTCCCCCACCCCGCCTCTGGATTTCACATGCTTTTCAACTCTAAATATGTGTGTTCAATTAGCAGTTGGTCAAACAGGATTAAATCTCAAATGCCTGACAATATTTAAATGGCCGGTTATCCATCTCTGAAGAAACGCGGCAGCAGCAACGATGGTGGTTACAATAAAATGGAAATTAGAATGTGTAGCGAGCATAAGTTCCAAATGCCACCCTATTCCCTACATAGTGCACTACATTTGACCAGGGCCCATTCAAGGTAGTGCGCTACACAGTGAATAGGGGGCCATTTGGGAATGAACCGAATAGTACATTCCATTTCTTTTGAATGTGTTAACTACAAAAGCTTTAATTTCACCATCATCCCTCAGATCTAACACCAGCATGTGTTATTTACTGGCTCTCTCTGTTGCTGTCAGAGGAACCTTTTGAAAAACTAATTCCTGGGAAAAGATTAATTGAAGTCTAATTGAAGTCAATTCTGAACAAACTTGAATTCAATTTCTTCTCATTTAAATTGAATCAGAATGCGCCCAGCGTAGCTTTGAGCTCACAGGAGAACAAGGGACTCAAACTTGAGGGGAGTTTATTTGGCGATGCTTTGATACTGGCATGAGCAGAGAGAGAAGAGCAGCTGGAAGAGAAATCAAATTGAAACCAAAGCTTTGGAAAATTGAAGGAAACGTGAGCATAATAATAGTTAATAATTAAATTCTCATACAAACAATGGCTACGGCCCTACAGAATGAAGTCATCTGCAGGAGTGTGCGACTTCATTTGCATAATTGACACAATCCCCCCCTTCCTCCTGCTCTAAATGAATGATGAAGACAATAACAGATTCTGCTAAAATTGGGAACAATAACAGCAAAATGTCATCAAGGCCCCCGCACCCTGATTAATCTGCTCTTGCAAATCAGCGCAGAGGAGGGAGAGAGAGAGAGAGAGCGAGAGAGAGAAATAGAAAGAGAGAGAGAGAGAGAGAAAGAGAGAGAGAGAGAGAAATAGAAAGAGAGAGAGAGAAAGCATGTGATTAACAACAGTGGGGACCGTTGCGGCGGGCAACCTGCCCTGTTTCGCTCCGCTCGGGGGGCGCCAGCCACAAAAGCACCCCTTCCCTTCCGTGCAGCTGCTGCAGATGATGTCTAACAGAATCACCCCCTGAAGGAGAGCAACAAACTTTCTGCTGTAATTTGTATTGTCATTAACCCCTTACTGCACTCGCTCCAAGCCTCCAGGCCTCCAATTCTCATTAGCCTTGGCTTGTATCAGGGGGGTAACTACAGAACCAATCAACCACATGGAAAGGCCTGAAGTAGAAATGTTGGGAGATAAGAGGCAATTGTAGCAGGAATGTGGTGCTGTAACCCTTACTGAATGTTTGTCTGTAGACTATGCATTCACCAACCATCTAACTGAGAACCAATTCTAATCCAGTTTTATTAGTGTTGTTTTCAGAGCGATTCTTCTTATTGGGCCGTGTAATAATGAGTTGCATAAAACTCATCGTCAGATATGGTCCAGTGATGATGTTCACTTTCACTGTTTGAAAGATGCTGCTCAATATTCTTGTGATGCACTCTGTGGTCATAGATTACAACCCTTTTGTGTGCTTGTATACAGGCCTGTAAAAGGACAACAAAAAAACGTGCTGATAACAGGTTAAAAAATAGCGGGTGTCCGTCCTATCGCCTCTGACCACAGATGGCCCTCATTTTCTGTTCATTTCCCAACGATTCTAGATGTTGAAGCACCACTTTCTCATCTGCACCCAGCAGGGGATCTACTGGGCACCGCCGACGTTCCTTACTGACCGAAACAGGTTGTGACACTCTCTCTCTCTCTCTCTCTCTCTCTCTCTCTCTCGCTCTCTCTCTCTCTCTCGCTCTCTCTCTCTCTCTCTCTCTCGCGCTCTCTCTCTCTCTCTCTCTCTCAATTCAATTCAAATGACTTTATTGACATGGCAAGTTCATTATTACTTACATTGTCAAAGTATACATATCGAAAAATAAAAATCAAATATATATGTATATATATACAGAATATATAAATATTTATATATAAATAAATGGTGGGACCAACAGCAATAATAGTAGTAGTGGACATGGGATTGAGGGGAGACACATGACCTGGTATGAAAGACACATGACCTGGTATGAAAGACAAAACAAAACTAAGCTAAATGGGAAATATTATCAACATTACTTTGCATTTTTCACTGGCTGTCCCGCAGGTTGTGGCAGGAGGACACATATTTGGCTGCCAAAACTGCACATTTTGGTTTTTCACCCAATAAATATTAGATTTTTTCTTCATCTTTTATAGTTTCAAATTCTTTGTATTGAATTATAATTTTGGGACAGAAATATGCTCTTAGGTCTGAGTATTTGTCACAGTGTAATAGGAAATGCACCTCTGTCTCTACCTCTCCCCTGGAGCAGAGTGAGCACAGCCTGTCCTCTCTGGGCAGCCAGGTTTGTCTATAGCCAGACTGTGCTCACTGAGTCTGTACCTAGTCAATGTTATCCTCAGTTTTCTATCAGTCACAATGGTCCGATAGTCTGCCACCATGTACTGTCTGTTTAGAGCCAAATATTTATTTATTTATACTCTCTGTCTCTGTGTCTCTCTGTGTCTCTCTGTGTCTCTCTGTGTCTCTCTGTGTCTCTCTGTGTCTCTCTGTGTCTCTCTGTGTCTCTCTGTGTCTCTCTGTGTCTCTCTGTGTCTCTCTCTCTGTGTCTCTCTCTCTCTCTGTGTCTCTCTGTGTCTCTCTCTCTCTCTGTGTCTCTCTCTCTCTCTGTGTCTCTCTCTCTCTCTCTGTGTCTCTCTCTCTCTCTGTGTCTCTCTCTCTCTCTGTGTCTCTCTCTCTCTCTCTCTCTCTCTCTCTCTCTCTCTCTCTCTCTCTCTCTCTCTCTCTCTCTCTCTCTCTCTCTCTCTCTCTCTCTCTCTCTCTCTCTCTCTCTCTCTCTCTCTCTCTCTATAGCTGTATCCCAAATGACACCCTCTTCCCTATAAAGTGTATTACTTTTGATTAAAGTAGTGAATAATAAAAGGAATAAGGGTTTGTTGGGGATGCAGTCATAGCTTTATGGAATGGGAACACCCCATTGGGCACACCACATCATTTCAACGTGGATAATCGGGTGATATTTGGTTGAGACAACAAAAAAAAGTTTGTTGAATTTTCAATGTGTTATCATTAGGCTTTCAACCATCTAAAAGCACAAATTCCAATGGAGAAAGAAAAAAAGTCTGATTTTTTTGGTTTAGTTGTCACCCAAATGTCTATCACTGTGCTTTTAACCATCTAAAAGCTGAACAAAGTTCAAATGGGAAAACAATGTCAGGCATTTCGTTTATTTATACAATAGATCTTGAACATACATGCTTTATATAACTACATTGGGCAGCGGGAGAAGATGGAGTGAGATGGGTTTTGGCCGACATTCTGCTAAGTTTCTCATCGATGTAACATTTGATTTGAATACAGTTTTCTGTTCTCAAAAGATTAAATCTGTTACGAACAGAGTGGACTAACTTTTGTAGACTTTACCCTTTGACAAAGTTTTTTTTTTTTTTTTAAGTGTGTTGTTTAGAAGGAGTGCAAGGAGAAATGTTGTTATTGCACACTTCACAGAATAGGCGTTCCCTAACTGAAATATGCAAATACATGCTAGAACACACCAATAGGATCTCACTAGCTTGTGCTTAACTCCGCCCACCTCCTCGCTTGTTCTGCCCACTATGACTCATTGGCTCCCATTGGAAACGACAAGCTGTGATCTGTCTTGGGTTAGTTATGCAAATCTTTGATAAAGCGACACACACAGACATGCATTACCAAACAACGCTACTGCCTCCTTCTGGTTTGGAGTATTTTAACAAGGCTGAGTGGCTGACGTCTCCCAAGGTCTTTCCTGTGTGAACACAAAAGAGATTGACTGACGGACACTCTGTTCAGAGGTGCTAATATTGTCGGTAGGCAAACGTTTCACAATCCGACCGGTGTTTCTGAGTTATAACTTTTATTTTGGGGTTTGAGTTAGAGACATGAATTCAACATGAACAAGTTAATAGGATATTTACTGTATTTCAAAAGTGATATTGAATTGTGTTTCAATTATCAACATTTGAAGGAGATTTATCTTCTGCTTGGATAGTTCCATCTGTGCCACTGACTTAGACCTACTGTATCTACTGTAGCATTTACAAAGTCATTAACATCTATTGTTTCAATTCAACCCAGAATTGAACTAAGGAAAGACAATAAAATAGGCTTTGGGTTTCATTGTAAATAAGAATTTGTTCTTAACTGACTTGCCTAGTTAATAATGAAAGGTTTAATAAATAAAACATTTATTAAATTCACCAAATGTCAACATTTGGAGGAGATTTATCTTCTGCTCTGATATATTTATCTTCTGCTGTGTCACTGACTTAGTCTGTCTTTCACTCCAGTTTGTCTAAAAATGTGTAATTGATATGTTGGATTCAGGTCTCCATCTCAACCAAAAATCAAAGTTAAAGAATCGGACTAAATCGAATCAAACTTTAAATGCACTTTAAATAAAGTTTGATTTTATGTTATTTAACTTACATTTTCTGGGTTGAGATGGAGACGTGAATCAAACAGATCAATTATAAATCCCAAATGTGAAGCACGGTGGTGGCAGGATCATGTTGTGGGGGTGCATTGCTACAGGAGGGACTGGTGCACTTCACAAAATAGATGGCATCATGAGGCAGGAAAATGATGTGGATATATTGAAGCAACATCTCAAGACATCAGTTAAAGCTTGGTCTCAAATGGGTCTTCTAAATGGACAATGACCCCAAGCATATTTCCAAATTTGTGGCAAAATGGCTTAATTAAGGACAACAAAGTCAAGGTATTGGAGTGGCCATCACAAAGCCATGACCTCAATCCCATAGAAAATATGTGGGCAGAACTGAAAAAGCGTGTGCGAGCAAGGACGCCTACAAACCTGACTCAGTTACACCAGCTCTGTCAGGAGGAATGGGCCAAAATTCACCCAACTTATTGTGGGAAGCTTGTGGAAGGCTACCTGAAACGTTTGACCCAAGTTAAACTATTTAAAGGCAATGCTAGCAAATACTAATTGAGTGTATGTAAACTTCTGACCCACTGGGAATGTGATGAAAGAAATAAAAGCTGAAATAAATCATTCTCTCTACTATTATTCTGACATCTCACATATGACTGCAGAAACATGTTGTAGAATGTGTGGTTGCATTGTGTTTGAGGAAACCAACTTGGGAACCATATTACAACAAAGCCATTCACATGTAGAGAGAAGAAAAGTATGCATCTACTATTGTGTGCTAGCTATTTGTGTAGGTAGATATCAAGTAAACACAATGATATGACAATGATGATTCTTAAAATAAAGTGGTGATCCTAACTGACGTAAAACAGGGAATTTCTACTTGGATTAAATGTCAGGAATTGTGGAAAAACTGACTTCAACTGTAGGTCTAAGTAGCATCATTGATGACATAGGAGTGCTAAGTATTTGTCACATTTAATTTGCTCTGTTAAACCTTCCCTTTGGAATGACTTTGATAGTGACAGTGAATCTACAGTATTTCGTTTTTGTGTGGAGGATCTGTCATCTATCATTCTCACAATAGCACTGTGGTAATAGTCAGTTACAAATATCATGGCTAAGAAGGGCTTTGTTAAAAACCCTGGATTGCGAAACCAAAGGGTAGAATTTATTTTCTACGTAGATTTCACGTCACAATACATTGAGAAATTACATTGCAACAATGTTTGTTTTTTTACCATTTTGTGCACGGTGGGACATGTTCCAGGCATGAATGGCCGTAACTCCTTTTCATAGCATTCTATTGATTATTGGAGAACTGGAACAACAAAAGCCGGACTGATGATTCCGAAACAGATCAACGTGACAGAGCAATAACACACTTAGTGAACTGTACCAGCTAATCACTCACCGTGAAGAGGAACAGACAGGTGAGCGGAAAAACACCCAAGTGGGGGGGAAAAAAACGTTTTATATTTATGCTAAAACCTGAGCTACCAAAGCCAGTGAACACGATAAGAAAGGACAAACGATATATCCTTGACCTTCGGGTCATATTCTTTAGTGCACGTCATTGGAAAACGTAGCAAAAACATTTAGCAACGGGGGGAAAAAACGCTTTGTAACTTAAACAAGAGTTTCTTATTGGACACATTCAGGACAGTAAGTCCCTCCCCGTTTCAGTGCATTTTCTTCCGTTTGGATTCTGGTGAATACGACCCTGATGAGCAAACGTTGATAAACCAGGGGCTACGTTACCCTCTGCATGCCAGGCTATTACAGGGATATCATATGTGCTATTTGTCACACTTCTTTTTCTAAGGTCTGGGTTTCTCCTAACTCATTAATATGCCTTTCTCTCAATCAACATCTCCCATCTCTCTGATCATTTAGATAATAACTGCCTTCATCTTTGAGTGTTTACCCAGTCTGAAAACTAGGCATCATTTAGATTTATCCTCTGCCTATTACACCCCTAATTGCATTTGTATTTAATAGTCAATTAACTTGATTAAATTCAGATTCAAAATCTGATCCAACTTTGGTTGAGGGAGGGGAAAGGGAAAGGAGGGAGAGGGGAAGTGGTTTGCTGCTCAGTGGCCTTTTAAGTGAATCAAAAAGCAAGGCAGCCTGGCGAAATGACGCACACCACAACCCATCAGAGATATATAGAGAGAGAGAGAGAAAGAGAGAGAGAGAAAGAGAGAGAGAGAGGGAGAGAGAGAGAGAAAGAGAGAGAGAGACAGAGAGAAAGAGAGAGAGAGACAGAGAGAGAGAGAGACAGAGAGACAGAGAGGGAGAGAGAGAGAGAAAGAGAGAGAGAGACAGAGAGAAAGAGAGAGAGAGACAGAGAGAGAGAGAGACAGAGAGGGAGAGAGAGAGAAAGAGAGAGATATGCCTGTGTCAGAATCCATTAGCCTGTAAACATTACAGACCTAGTTACAAATGAGAGACACTCTATAACCTGCCACAGCCACTCTATAACCTGCCACAGCTATATGTATAAAGACACCACCCTAACTGTCATGTTTAGAAACACTCTATAACCTGCCACAGCCACTCTATAACTGTCACAGCTATATGTATAGAGACACCACCCTAACGGTCTGTTTAGAAACACTCTATAACCTGTCACAGCCACTCTATAACCTGCCACAGCTATGTGTATAGAGACACCACCCTAACTGTCATGTTTAGAAACACTCTATAACCTGTCACAGCCACTCTATAACCTGTCACAGCTATATGTATAGAGACACCACCCTAACGGTCTGTTTAGAAACACTCTATAACCTGTCACAGCCACTCTATAACCTGTCACAGCTATATGTATAGAGACACCACCCTAACTGTCATGTTTAGAAACACTCTATAACCTGTCACAGCCACTCTATAACCTGTCACAGCTATATGTATAGAGACACCACCCTAACGGTCTGTTTAGAAACACTCTATAACCTGTCACAGCCACTCTATAACCTGTCACAGCTATATGTATAGAGACACCACCCTAACGGTCTGTTTAGAAACACTCTATAACCTGTCACAGCCACTCTATAACCTGTCACAGCTATATGTATAGAGACACCACCCTAACTGTCTGTTTAGAAACACTCTATAACCTGTCACAGCCCCTCTATAACCTGTCACAGCCACTCTATAACCTGTCACAGCCACTCTATAACCTGTCACAGCCACTCTATAACCTGTCACAGCTATATGTACAGAGACACCACCCTAACGGTCTGTTTAGAAACACAATTCTCACACTATTCTCTAACCTGCCACAGCTATATGAATGGGTCCATCCACTGTATTTGTAGATATACTGTATCTGATATGTTTGAAAACACAAGCACTAAAAACAGTAATTGACTTTTTATTGACAGTCATTAATATTTCTATGGGTGTTTTGGAAAGTCTACCACATGGCTTATAAACGCTGTACTGAAATACTAAAATCCTAAGTCCAGTTCTGATCACCTGGTTCTGTTCAAGGTTTGCTTGAAGTATCTTTGTTGACTGTAGGTGATGTAACAACATCCTTCCTCATCTCCCTGCGCCCCCCCCCCCCCCCCCCCCCCCAACAACAACCTCAAATATCACCCCTATTCCCCCCCTTCCCCCTTTCTCTCTCTCCCTCTCCCCCCCCCTCCCCCCTCTCTCTCTCTCTCTCTCCCTCTCCCACTGCCCCCCCTTCCCCCTCTCTCTCTCTCCCTCCCCCCCCCTTCCCCCTCTCTCTCTCTCCCTCTCCCACTGCCCCCCCTTCCCCCTCTCTCTCTCTCCCCCCCTCCCTCACTCCCTCCCTCTCGGATTCCACACAATTAGTGTCCTGAACACACCCAGAGACATTAATTTGATTTTAACCTCCTCTGTCCAATTAACAAAATGTAGGTTGGAAAATAAATGGCAGACGCCCGGGCAAATTAATTATGTGTCCACCAAGCTGTTAGGGCTATGTGTGTGCTCACAGCACAGAGCAGGGCTGGCACTAAGGGCCGGCCGGCCCAGGCTCACACTACCATATGGCCTGGGCGAGGGCAGGCAGCAGGAGGACAGGATTATGGGGGTGCAGTGGGGTGTAGGGGTACAATGCTTCCATTCTCACTAATATTTAGGTTGCCTCCAAAATGGCATGCTTTTGCCTATGGAGTGCACTACTTTTGACCAGGGCCCATAGGTCACTAGTCAATAGTAGTGCACTATGTAGGGAATAGGGCGCTAATTGGAACATAGCCTTATACTCTCTGACCTATCCAGGGTCATCATGATTCAGTATGTCTGGTTCCATGTGTTTGCTGTACGGCAGATTTCTAGGATTAAGGATTAATTCAATTAGGATTGTTGCTCATTTCTATTTGTCAAAATGAACATTAATCCACAATAAATGATGTCAAAATACTTTAGAATTGATAGTTTAAAAGAGCTATTTCTTCTTTTAGTTGAGAATCTATATCACTGGACTGTTCAGAGGAGTGTTTATTTGACACAGCAGCTTCTGAAACGGATCCCTGTTCTTTAAGACAATGTCGCTGTCTGGGTAACACCCAGAGGATATTAAGGAACACATATCTGTCTGGGTAACATAGACACCCCGAGGGTATGAACACATATCTGTCTGGGTAACACAGACACCCAGAGGATATTAAGGAACACATATCTGTCTGGGTAACATAGACACCCAGAGGATATTAAGGAACACATATCTGTCTGGGTAACATAGACACCCAGAGGATATTAAGGAACACATATCTGTCTGGGTAACACCCAGAGGTTATGAAGGAACACATATCTGTCTGGGTAACACCCAGAAGTTATGAAGGAACACATATCTGTCTGGGTAACACAGACACCCAGAGGATATTAAGGAACACATATCTGTCTGGGTAACATAGACACCCAGAGGATATTAAGGAACACATATCTGTCTGGGTAACACCCAGAGGATATTAAGGAACACATATCTGTCTGGGTAACACAGACACCCAGAGGATATTAAGGAACACATATCTGTCTGGGTAACACAGACACCCAGAGGATATTAAGGAACACATATCTGTCTGAGATGGGCAGAGTCATGTAAGCGTGAGATGGGCAGAGTCATGTAAGCGTGAGATGGGCAGAGTCATGTAAGCATGAGATGGGCAGAGTCATGTAAGCATGAGATGGGCAGAGTCATGTAAGCATGAGATGGGCAGAGTCATGTAAGCATGAGATGGGCAGAGTCATGTAAGCATGAGATGGGCAGAGTCATGTAAGCATGAGATGGGCAGAGTCATGTAAGCATGAGATGGGCAGAGTCATGTAAGCGTGAGATGGGTAGGGTCATGTAAGCATGAGATGGGCAGAGTCATGTAAGCATGAGATGGGCAGAGTCATGTAAGCGTGAGATGGGCAGAGTCATGTAAGCATGAGATGGGCAGAGTCATGTAAGCATGAGATGGGCAGAGTCATGTAAGCATGAGATGGGCAGAGTCATGTAAGCATGAGATGGGCAGAGTCATGTAAGCATGAGATGGGCAGAGTCATGTAAGCATGAGATGGGCAGAGTCATGTAAGCATGAGATGGGCAGAGTCATGTAAGCATGAGATGGGCAGAGTCATGTAAGCGTGAGGTGGGCAGAGTCATGTAAGCGTGAGATGGGCAGAGTCATGTAAGCATGAGATGGGCAGAGTCATGTAAGCATGAGATGGGCAGAGTCATGTAAGCGTGAGGTGGGCAGAGTCATGTAAGCATGAGATGGGCAGAGTCATGTAAGCGTGAGATGGGCAGAGTCATGTAAGCGTGAGATGGGCAGAGTCATGTAAGCGTGAGGTGGGCAGAGTCATGTAAGCGTGAGGTGGGCAGAGTCATGTAAGCATGAGATGGGCAGAGTCATGTAAGCGTGAGATGGGCAGAGTCATGTAAGCATGAGATGGGCAGAGTCATGTAAGCATGAGATGGGCAGAGTCATGTAAGCATGAGATGGGCAGAGTCATGTAAGCGTGAGATGGGTAGGGTCATGTAAGCATGAGATGGGCAGAGTCATGTAAGCATGAGATGGGCAGAGTCATGTAAGCGTGAGGTGGGCAGAGTCATGTAAGCATGAGATGGGCAGAGTCATGTAAGCATGAGATGGGCAGAGTCATGTAAGCATGAGATGGGCAGAGTCATGTAAGCGTGAGGTGGGCAGAGTCATGTAAGCATGAGATGGGCAGAGTCATGTAAGCGTGAGGTGGGCAGAGTCATGTAAGCGTGAGGTGGGCAGAGTCATGTAAGCATGAGATGCATGGGCAAAGAGGGGATGTGTGTTTTAGGACTCAGGTAAACCAAGCTATCATATATATGTAACTGGGTAGGTTATGTTTTCGCTTGACACTGCAGAAATATGTATTTGATGTTTCTGTATTCTAATTGGTTGGTTCAAGTCAGATGTCAATAAGGTGTTGTGCCACTGGTCATGCTTGCAGATAGGGGAAATATTAACATGAAAGTGGTTGGTCACGTTCTGAAACACTTGTATTCTATTTTCAATGTGTATTTACAAGAAGCACCTATTTACAAGGTGTATGAGTTCGCGATGTACCTATGTATTTACAATGTGTATGAGTTCACAATGTACCTGTCCTGATGTATTTGTATATGTACGGTGCCTGTTAGATATTGGGGCATTCTGGGATGTGCTTTTGTATGTTATCAAATCAAATCAAATGTTATTGGTCACATACACATGGTTAGCAGATGTTAATGTGAGTGTAGCGAAATGCTTGTTATTGCTGTAAGAGTGAGTTAGCTCGCATGCTCTAATTGTATGTTATTGCTGTAAGAG
The DNA here is from genome assembly GCF_029448725.1 of Salvelinus fontinalis. Classification (NCBI taxonomy): domain Eukaryota; kingdom Metazoa; phylum Chordata; class Actinopteri; order Salmoniformes; family Salmonidae; genus Salvelinus; species Salvelinus fontinalis. Next base: position 4,823,498 of record NC_074678.1, on the reverse strand, counting down.
TGAGTTAGCTAGCATGCTCTGATAGGACGTTATTGCTGTAAGAGTGAGTTAGCTAGCCATGCTCTAATAGGATGTTATTGCTGTAAGAGTGAGTTAGCTAGCATGCTCTAATAGGATGTTATTGTTGTAAGAGTGAGTTAGCTAGCATGCTCTAATTGTATGTTATTGCTGTAAGAGTGAGTTAGCTAGCATGCTCTAATTGTATGTTATTGCTGTAAGAGTGAGTTAGCTAGTATGCTCTAATAGGATGTTATTGCTGTAAGAGTGAGTTAGCTAGCCATGCTCTAATTGTATCTAATTGGCCGGCCCGCCACAGGAGTTGCTAATGCGCGATGAGACAAGGATATCCCTGCTGGCCAAACCCTCCCCTAACCCGGACGACGCTGGGCCAATTGTGCGCCGCCACATGAGTCTCCCGGTCGCGGCCGGCTGCGACAGAGCGTGGACTCAAACCCAGAATCTCTGGTGGCACAGCTAGCACTGCGATGCAGTGCCTTAGACCACTGCGCCAACCTAATACCATACCCTGTTCAAACCGGTGCGCCTGGAACCTACTACCATACCCTGTTCAAACCGGTGCGCCGGGAACCTACTACCATACCCCGTTCAAACCGGTGCGCCTGGAACCTACTACCATACCCTGTTCAAACCGGTGCGCCTGGAACCTACTACCATACCCTGTTCAAACCGGTGCGCCTGGAACCTACTACCATACCCTGTTCAAACCGGTGCGCCGGGAACCTACTACCATACCCTGTTCAAACCGGTGCGCCGGGAACCTACTACCATACCCCGTTCAAACCGGTGCGCCTGGAACCTACTACCATACCCTGTTCAAACCGGTGCGCCGGGAACCTACTACCATACCCTGTTCAAACCGGTGCGCCTGGAACCTACTACCATACCCTGTTCAAACCGGTGCGCCTTTGTAACAGTATAACTTTACGTCGTCCCCTCGCCCCGACACGGGCGCGAACCAGGGACCCTCTGCACACATCAACAACGGTTGCCCACGAAGCATCGTTGCCCATCGCTCCACAAAGGCCGCGGCCCTTGCAGAGCAAGGGGCAACCCTACTTAATGTCTCAGAGCAAGTGACGTAACTGATTGAAATGCTACTAGCGCGTACCCGCTAACTAGCTAGCCATTTCACATCCGTTACACCTTGCACCTAGTACCATACCCCGTTCAAACCGGTGCGTCTGGCACCTACTACCATACCCTGTTCAAACCGGTGCGCCTGGAACCTACTACCATACCCTGTTTAAAGGCACTTAAATCTTTTGTCTTGCCCATTTACCCTCTTTATTTATTTATTTATTTTATTTTAAGACCGGCTTCTGGCGGAAGGTGCTGGTCAGAGGGAAGTTTGGCCATGTAGCTGGGTAATGCTGAGTACGTTTGTGTGTTGTTTGAAGGTATTTTGTGCTGATAAGACGTAACTTATTTTGACACGTTTAATTAGTGCTTCCCTTGAACCTGCATCAGATCCTGTTTTTGTTTTTGTTTGTTTGTTTGTTTGTTTAATTACATGCATATATATAAGCATGGAGTGGGCAAGGATGGCAAGGATGGCATAGTGTATGTTCTCGTATAATCAGGAGGTGCATGGGCAAAGGGCACGTATATCAGGAGGACTCAAGTAAGTTCTCATACATATATTTAGGAATGGGGTGGGCAAGAAGGAGGAAGAGGGCATGTATTTCACGACTCAGTTGGCATATCCCTATCACTGAGTCCATGTGTGGTACAGACAGTGTCCCCAATCCTCCTCTTTCCCAGTCTCATTCTTGTCTTTTTGGCATATCCCTATCACTGAGTCCATGTGTGGTACAGACAGTGTCCCCAATCCTCCTCTTTCCCAGTCTCATTCTTGTCTTTTTGGCATATCCCTATCACTGAGTCCATGTGTGGTACAGACAGTGTCCCCAATCCTCCTCTTTCCCAGTCTCATTCTTGTCTTTTTGGCATATCCCTATCACTGAGTCCATGTGTGGTACAGACAGTGTCCCCAATCCTCCTCTTTCCCAGTCTCATTCTTGTCTTTTTGGCATATCCCTATCACTGAGTCCATGTGTGGTACAGACAGTGTCCCCAATCCTCCTGTTTCTCATTCTTGTCTTTTTGATAAACATGACTCCTGCCATCTGTTCTGGTGGTGAGGATTACTCTCCAAATGAGATGAAATTGAATCTGCTAGGAAAGTGATCCACTGCAAATGTAAAGGACATTCAAGAAGATTTAATTGTATTTAATACAAAAGGAAAGGGCAGTAGGGATACAGTAGGGTAACGGTCCAATGACGTCCAGTCCTGAAATATATGCATTAATTACCAGCTGCAAGTTACAAAAACCTTCATGATTTAATTTACTAACGCCTGTCCGAATTCCAAATTCATGAATGTAGCGAAAAGGCAGATGAGAAGAAGGTGTTGGTTGCATAAGAAGTGTGTTTATTTAACTACACAGGATCTGGTTCCCACAGACAGGTGTAATTGTTTTTTGTTCCTTCACACAGTTCCGTATGGTTATTCAAACATGCAGGTTTCAAGTTCCCCAGAGCTGACATTACCTGCCTCCATGACCACAACAGTTCACTGAGATGGGAAGACAACTTGAAGGTTACAAAAAGGCATAAAATGGACAACTTGTCTTGCAGAAAGTGGACAACTTGCCTTGCAGAAAGTGGACAACTTGTCTTGCAGAAAGTGGACAACTTGCCTTGCAGAAAGTGGACAACTTGCCTTGCAGAAAGTGGACAACTTGTCTTGCAGAAAGTGGACAACTTGCCTTGCAGAAAGTGGACAACTTGTCTTGCAGAAAGTGGACAACTTGCCTTGCAGAAAGTGGACAACTTGTCTTGCAGAAAGTGGACAACTTGTCTTGCAGAAAGTGGACAACTTGTCTTGCAGAAAGTGGACAACTTGTCTTGCAGAAAGTGGACAACTTGTCTTGCAGAAAGTGGACAACTTGTCTTGCAGAAACTGGACAACTTGTCTTGCAGAAACTGGACAACTTGTCTTGCAGAAACTGGACAACTTGTCTTGCAGAAACTGGACAACTTGTCTTGCAGAAAGTGGACAACTTGTCTTGCAGAAAGTGGACAACTTGTCTTGCAGAAAGTGGACAACTTGTCTTGCAGAAAGTGGACAACTTGTCTTGCAGAAAGTGGACAACTTGTCTTGCAGAAACTGGACAACTTGTCTTGCAGAAACTGGACAACTTGTCTTGCAGAAACTGGACAACTTGTCTTGCAGAAACTGGACAACTTGTCTTGCAGAAAGTGGACAACTTGTCTTGCAGAAACTGGACAACTTGTCTTGCAGAAACTGGACAACTTGTCTTGCAGAAACTGGACAACTTGTCTTGCAGAAACTGGACAACTTGTCTTGCAGAAACTGGACAACTTGTCTTGCAGAAACTGGACAACATGTCTTGCAGAAAGTGGACAACTTGTCTTGCAGAAACTGGACAACTTGTCTTGCAGAAAGTGGACAACTTGTCTTGCAGAAACTGGACAACATGTCTTGCAGAAAGTGGACAACTTGTCTTGCAGAAAGTGGACAACTTGTCTTGCAGAAAGTGGACAACTTGTCTTGCAAAATGTGGACAGTTTGTCTTGCTGCATTCTGACAGGTATGTTGTGTGTATACTGCTGCCCCATTACTGACTGTCTTACACAGCTGTTGGCTACCGAAATTCACATAATTTTTCATATTGTGCAACTACAGTTGCTAAAGCCTTACAACAGGCCAGTAAATGTAACGTAAAGGTTAAGAGGGCTTGACATTAACAGCCTCAATAAACTGTCAGTGATATCTGATAGGCTAACGGTTATTTTGGAGGGAATGCTATCGACCATATAGTTTTTTTTTATATTCAGATGCCTCACTACCTCATAGATTTGATAAAGAAAATAACTCAGTTGGAAGAAGGACGAAAGATCTGTTTCGATATACTTTGTCTCCCTCCAGTGGTGGAAAAGCCCCATGTGAAATTGACCAACTCAACTCTTGCAGTAATGCAACAGTATCACCAGAGGGCGGTATAACAGTATGGAGATAAACAAGCAGTAGCAAGTTTAAGGTGAGGAAACATTCCCTCAAATATCACCAGTGTCAACAGGTCAAAGCAGTATCAAGTTAATATGCAAATGACACCACATACAAATGTAGACTTGATGAACTAAGTAGAGGCATGGGGTTCTATGAAGTAGCACCTGTAGGGTAACAGTAACAGGTAACGCTGTTAGTGGATGACGCTGTTAGTGGGTGACGCTGTTAGTGGATGACGCTGTTAGTGGATGACGCTGTTAGTGGATGACGCTGTTAGTGGATGACACTGTTAGTGGATGAGACTGTTAGTGGATGACACTGTTAGTGGATGACGCTGTTAGTGGATGACGCTGTTAGTGGATGACGCTGTTAGTGGATGACGCTGTTAGTGGATGACGCTGTTACTGGATGACGCTGTTAGTGGATGACGCTGTTAGTGGATGACGCTGTTAGTGGATGACACTGTTAGTGGATGACACAGTTAGTGGATGACACTGTTAGTGGATGAGACTGTTAGTGGATGACGCTGTTAGTGGATGACGCTGTTAGTGGATGACGCTGTTAGTGGATGACGCTGTTAGTGGATGACACTGTTAGTGGATGACACTGTTAGTGGATGACGCTGTTAGTGGATGACGCTGTTAGTGGATGACACTGTTAGTGGATGACGCTGTTAGTGGATGACACTGTTAGTGGATGACACTGTTAGTGGATGACGCTGTTAGTGGATGACGCTGTTAGTGGATGACACTGTTAGTGGATGACGCTGTTAGTGGATGACACTGTTAGTGAATGACGCTGTTAGTGGATGACGCTGTTAGTGGATGACACTATTAGTGGATGACACTATTGGGAGCTTCCATTACCACTTGCTGATCGATACACTTTAATCCAGGGTTTCCCAAACTCGGTCCTCGGGACCCCAAAGGAAGCACGTTTTTTTTTTTATTGCCCTAACACTACACAGCGGATTTCATATAATCAACTAATCATCAAGCTTCGATCATTTGGGGCGGCGGGTAGCCTAGTGGTTAGAGCGTTGGACTAGTGACTGGACGGTTGCAAGAATGAATCCCCGAGCTGACAAGGTGAAAAGCTGTTGTTCCGCACCTGAACAAGGCAGTTAACCCACTGTTCCTAGGCTGTCATTAAAAATAAGAATTTGTTCTTAACTGACTTGCCTACTTAAATAATAATAATTTGAATCAGCTGTGCAGTGATATGGGGAAAAAAAACAAAAGGTACAGCCCTAGAAGACTGGGTTTGGGAAACGCTGTTTTAATCTCTTTTAATATCATGAAACTACAGGGCACTTTAATCACTTTGAATGTCATGAAACTACAGGGCTCTTTAATCTCCCTTTAATTTTCCTGCCTACCTGGCCTGTCTCTGCTTCTGTCTGTCTGTCAACCAGGGCAGCCCTGGACTTCTGCCTGACTCCTGCCAGTAGGTCTCAGAGCAAAGTCCACAGGACACGCCCCCAAGGGTCATTCATGGCATATGGGGAAAAAACGGGGCATCCCTTTGATCTGATTCTGCACATAGACGGAACACAGCAGATGTCCTCTCTCTCTGTGCCAGGTGCAGGGAGTGGCGAGCCTCCGCTGCTATCGAGTTTCACTGAGCGTTTTATACACAGACAGAGGCCATGGTACTGTATGTCATATTCTTTCATCCCTGACGGACTAGAATCAAACAGACACATGGCATAGGGCCCAGTTATCTTGCTCAATTGACCATATCAAGGCGCAGAATGTGAGGACACATGCAGAAGAGACACACTTACCATCTATTGCACTTTGCCTATGTCGCTCGGCCATCGCTCATCCATATATTTATATGTACATACTCTCATTCACCCCTTTAGATTTGTGTGTATTAGGTAGTTGTTGGGGAATTGTTCGATTACATGTTAGATATTGCTGCACTGTCGAAACTAGAAGCACAAGCATTTTGCTACACTCGCATTAACATCTGCTAACTATGTGTATGTGACCAATAAAATTTGATTTGATTTGAGATTAACCACAAATCAAACACTGAGTATACCAAACATTTGAATTACCTTCCTAATATTGAGTTGCACCCCCTTGGTGGATATCAGTTGAATGTGTTTAAAACTCTAATTGTAAGAGCCTGTGTGTAAAACCTCAGTGACCACCAGTTGTTTCTTTAACGACGACTCCCCTGAGAGAACAGCCAGAGTCTGCGTCCCAAATGGCACCCTATTTCATCCCCAATGGCACCGCTAGGGGCCCTGGTCGAAAGTAGTGCACTAAATGGGGAATCAGGTGCCATTTGAGATGCAGATATACGCTTCCTGTGGTAACAATCCCACTTCCTGTGGTAACAATCCCTCTTCCTGTGGTAACAATCCCTCTTCCTGTGGTAACAATCTCTCTTCCTGTGGTAACAATCCCTCTTCCTGTGGTAACAATCTCTCTTCCTGCGGTAACAATCCCTCTTCCTGCGGTAACAATCCCTCTTCCTGTGGTAACAATCCCTCTTCCTGCGGTAACAATCCCTCTTCCTGCGGTAACAATCCCTCTTCCTGTGGTAACAATCCCTCTTCCTGTGGTAACAATCTCTCTTCCTGTGGTAACAATCCCTCTTCCTGTGGTAACAATCCCTCTTCCTGCGGTAACAATCCCTCTTCCTGCGGTAACAATCCCTCTTCCTGCGGTAACAATCCCTCTTCCTGCGGTAACAATCCCTCTTCCTGCGGTAACAATCCCTCTTCCTGCGGTAACAATCCCTCTTCCTGTGGTAACAATCCCTCTTCCTGCGGTAACAATCCCTCTTTCTGCGGTAACAATCCCTCTTCCTGTGGTAACAATCCCTCTTCCTGTGGTAACAATCCCACTTCCTGTGGAAACAATCTCTCTTCCTGCGGTAACAATCCCTCTTCCTGCGGTAACAATCCCTCTTCCTGCGGTAACAATCCCTCTTCCTGCGGTAACAATCCCTCTTCCTGCGGTAACAATCCCTCTTCCTGTGGTAACAATCCCTCTTCCTGTGGTAACAATCCCTCTTCCTGTGGTAACAATCCCTCTTCCTGTGGTAACAATCCCTCTTTCTGTGGTAACAATCCCTCTTCCTGTGGTAACAATCCCACTTCCAGTGGTAACAATCCCTCTTCCTGTGGTAACAATCCCTCTTCCTGTGGTAACAATCCCTCTTCCTGCGGTAACAATCCCTCTTCCTGCGGTAACAGTCCCTGTTCCTGCGGTAACAATCCCTCTTCCTGCGGTAACAATCCCTCTTCCTGCGGTAACAATCCCACTTCCTGTGGTAACAATCCCTTTTCCTGTGGTAACAATCCCTCTTCCTGCGGTAACAATCCCTCTTGCTGCGGTAACAATCCCTCTTCCTGCGGTAACAATCCCTCTTCCTGCGGTAACAATCCCTTTTCCTGCGGTAACAATCCCTCTTCCTGTGGTAACAATCCCTCTTCCTGCGGTAACAATCCCTCTTCCTGTGGTAACAATCCCTCTTCCTGTGGTAACAATCCCTCTTCCTGTGGTAACAATCCCTCTTCCTGCGGTAACAGTCCCTGTGGTAACAATCCCTCTTCCTGCGGTAACAATCCCTCTTCCTGCGGTAACAATCCCTCTTCCTGTGGTAACAATCCCTCTTCCTGCGGTAACAATCCCTCTTCCTGTGGTAACAATCCCTCTTCCTGTGGTAACAATCCCTCTTCCTGTGGTAACAATCCCTCTTCCTGCGGTAACAGTCCCTGTTCCTGTGGTAACAATCCCTCTTCCTGCGGTAACAATCCCTCTTCCTGCGGTAACAATCCCTCTTCCTGTGGTAACAATCCCTCTTCCTGTGGTAACAATCCCTCTTCCTGTGGTAACAATCCCTCTTCCTGCGGTAACAATCCCTCTTCCTGCGGTAACAATCCCTCTTCCTGTGGTAACAATCCCTCTTCCTGTGGTAACAATCCCTCTTCCTGTGGTAACAATCCCTCTTCCTGCGGTAACAATCCCTCTTCCTGCGGTAACAATCCCTCTTCCTGTGGTAACAATCCCTCTTCCTGCGGTAACAATCCCTCTTTCTGTGGTAACAATCCCTCTTTCTGTGGTAACAATCCCTCTTCCTGTGGTAACAATCCCTCTTCCTGTGGTAACAATCCCTCTTCCTGCGGTAACAATCCCTCTTTCTGTGGTAACAATCCCTCTTTCTGTGGTAACAATCCCTCTTCCTGTGGTAACAATCCCTCTTCCTGTGGTAACAATCCCTCTTCCTGCGGTAACAATCCCTCTTCCTGTGGTAACAATCCCTCTTCCTGTGGTAACAATCCCTCTTCCTGTGGTAACTTCCTGTGGTAACAATCCCTCTTCCTGTGGTAACAATCCCTCTTCCTGTGGTAACCTGGGGAGGGGGGCTCAATGTTAGGAAGGTGTTCCTAATGTCTGGTATACTCTGAGTATATTTCGTCTCCAATGTTTATTGAAAACATAAATACTTTTACACAAAGAGCACTTGTCTCTCAAATACATAGTTATAGTTGTTGGTTAGCTAGCTAGCAATTTTTTTTGCCACATTAGCATTGACTTGAAATCAGTCAACCCCTCAAAATAAGAACCAGATGGAACTAGTCACTTACGAAAGAGTCACTTACGAAAGAGTCACTTACGAAAGAGTCACTGACTTACGAAAGAGTCACTTACGAAAGAGTCACTTACTTACGAAAGAGTCACTTACTTACGAAAGAGTCACTTACTTACGAAAGAGTCACTTACGATTCCCCACATGGCAGTTTCTTGTCATTGCTGGTTAGCCATCTGGCCATCCTGAATCCTAACAACTCAGACTTCTGCCCCCATTTAAGCATGCGCATAGTTTTTTGGTGACGTTGTCAGCTAAGCCTTCTATAGGGCGCTGGTCAACAGTAGTGCACTCTACAGGGAATAGGGTGCCATTTGGGACATAGCTCAACGTGCATTATTATTACATTAGATGGCCTTCAAATGAACACTATACTGTACATGTAGCCAACGACAACCACCGACCTTCTCTTCTCAATTGTTCTGGGAGTGGTTGCTAAGGAAGTGAGGTAAATTCATGGCCAGGACCAACACAGCAGTACTGACCTTGAACTCTTGATCAACATGTTCAAACCATAAAGTTAGTAGGTTATCCGACAATAAACTGTCCTTGCATTTAGACAGAATGTACTGTGTTTGTTTCCAAAAAAACTAACTGAAAAACTCTTCCAACTTTTGGGCCAAGTGTAATGGTGTGGTGGTAATGGAGAAATGCTCTGTTGCATTACTTTGGATGTGAACTGGACCAACAGATGACAGGTGAACTCATGGCTCTGAAGGTCATTGGAAAGGTTCACTCCAGGTCAAAGTTCCTGGCAAAGGGGTAGCCAAGTTCCTGGATACAGACACTATGAGGACCCTGGTAACATCTCTGATCCAACATCACTATGACAATGCTTGTATCTCTCATGGTTCAGTAGCATAAGCAACAATCTGAAGGACAAACTTCAAACTGCCCAAAACAAACTATTGAGAATTATACTCAAGCTCAGCCCTAGGACACACATTGGTCCTCGTCATTTCAGGGAACTGAACCGGCTTCCAGTTGATCTCCGGGCAGAGTAGATCAAACTGTTGATGGTTTTTAAAGTTATAGATAAACTTGCCCCAAGTTACAGGTCTGGCTATTTGAATATCATTAGACTCTCATAGCATGACATCAGTGCCAGTGTTGCCGTTAGCAGACTGCTGCGTAATAGGAGCCTGACTGGAAAATGCTATTTCCTATTTACACTGGTGCAGAGGAATGGAATGGTGTACCAAACGACATAAAATCCGTCACTACGTTAGGAAGTTTTAAGATAAACCTTAAGAAAGGATTTCTTCGCAATTGTAAATGAGAACGTGTTCTCAATTTGCCTACCTGGTTAAATAAAGGTGAAATAAAAAAAAAATTATGGGAAAAATCCTTTAAATCTGCACAAGCTTAAAGAAAGTATAAATTGTTTCGAATAAATGTTACTTGCTAACCTATTTTATTCCTTTCACGGTTTCCTACTTATTGATAAGATGTATACTGAACAAAAAATATAAAACGCAACGTGTTTCATGAGCTGAAATTAAAGATCTCAGAAATGTTCCATAAGCACACAAAAATGCTTAATTCTCTCAAATTTTGTGCACAAATTTGTTTACATCTCTGTTTGAGAGTATTTCTCCTTTGCCAAGATAATCCATCCACCTGACAGGTGTGGCATATCAAGAAGCTGATTAAATAGCATGATCATTACACAGGTGAACCTTGTGCTGGGGCCAATAAATATTGTCCTGGAATATTCTAATCAAGTGAGAGAGACTTTGTCATTTCTTCAAACAATCATCTTTATTTAATATCGATTAATTATTGCAATAATGAGGCTGGTCGACCCCACACCCTTGAGTGTTGGACCGAGTAACCTAACCTTTACAGAAATGCAGAGTACTATATATAGCTGACACTAACGATGCTCAGTCACAGTTGGGTCAACCTCCCTCATGCAGACCAAGGAGCATCATAAGCCACTCTGGGTTCATCCTGTCGTTTTCTGCACCTGGGTTGTTGTCTTAACCCCACCCTGGCTTAGTTTCCCAGATCCAAAGATGATTTTGAGACAATGAGGGATTGTTCTACTCCTAAGCTATCCCTAGTAAAACACATTCTTGTCTATGTAATGCAGTCTTCAAGTCATTTGTCAGCTCAAGCCATCTCTGGTGACCATACACCCAGATTATCTGCAGGGAACTGGAGTGGAGACCATAAAAACACAGACACTAACAGGACAGAAATGTCTTCCTATTAGTTAAGTGTTAATTGCTAACTATTAATATCAAACAAATCGGGTAAATACCAATTCTTTCTCTCACAATGTGCAGTTTTGTCACACAACACAATGCCAAAGATATCTCAAGGTTTGAGGGAGCGTACAATTGGCTTGCTGACTGCAGGAATTTCCACCAGACATTAGTAGCATCCAACGTCATTTTAGAGAATTTGGCAGTATGTCTAACCGGCATCACAGCTGCAGACCACGTGTGTGCGAGTGGTTTGCTGATGTCAATGTAATGAAGAGAGTGCCCCATGGTGGAGGTGGGGGTATGGGCAGGCACAAGCTACAGACAACGAACACAATTGCATTTTATCGACTGCAATTTGTATGCACAGAGATACCGTGACCAGATCCTGAGGCCCATTGTCGTGCCATTCTTCCGCCGTCATCACCTCATGTTTCAGCATGATAATGCAGAGCCCCATGTCGCAAGGATCTGTACACAATTACTGGAAGCTGAAAATGTCCCAATTCTTCCATGGCTTGCATACTCACCAGACATGTCCCCCATTGAGCATGTTTGAAATGCTCTGTATTGACGTTTACGACAATGTGTTCCAGTTCCTGCCAATATCTTTGTGGGCTATACTCGGCCTTGTCTCAGGATTGTAAGTTGGTGGTTGGGGATGTCCCTCTAGTGGTGCGGGGGCTGTGCTTTGGCAAAGTGGGTGGGGTTATATCCTTCCTGTTTGGCCCTGTCCGGGGGTATCATCGGATGGGGCCACAGTGTCTCCTGACCCCTCCTGTCTCAGCCTCCAGTATTTATGCTGCAGTAGTTTGTGTCGGGGGGCTAGGGCCAGTTGGTTATATCTGGAGTACTTCTCCTGTCTTATCCAGTGTCCTGTGTGAATTTAAGTATGCTCTCCCTAATTCTCTCCTTCTCTCTTTCTTTCTCTCTCTCGGAGGACCTGAGCCCTAGGACCATACGTCAGGACTACTGGACATGATGACTCCTTGCTGTCCCCAGTCCACCTGGCCTTGCTGCTTCTCCAGTTTCAACTGTTCTGCCTGCAGTTATGGAACCCCTACCTGTCCCAGACCTGCTGTTTTCAACTCTTAATGATCGGCTATGAAAAGCCAACTGACATTTATTCCTGATTATTATTTGACCATGCTTGTCATTTATGAACATTTTGAACATCTTGGCTCTCTCTAATTCTCTCCTTCTCTCTTTCTTTCTCTCTCTCGGAGGAACTGAGCCCTAGGACCATACGTCAGGACTACCGGGCATGATGACTCCTTGCTGTCCCCAGTCCACCTGGCCTTGCTGCTGTCCCAGTTTCAACTGTTCTGCCTGCGGTTATGGAACCCCTACCTGTCCCAGACCTGCTGTTTTCAACTCTTAATTATCGACTATGAAAAGCCAACTGACATTTATTCCTGATTATTATTTGACCATGCTTGTCATTTATGAACATTTTGAACATTTTGGCCATGTTCTGTTATAATCTCCACCCGGCACAGCCAGAAGAGGACTGGCCACCCCTCATAGCCTGGTTCCTTTCTAGATTTCTTCCTAGGTTTTGGCCTTTCTAGGGAGTTTTTCCTAGCCACCGTGCTTCTACACCTGCATTGCTTGCTGTTTGGGGTTTTAGGCTGGGTTTCTGTACAGCACTTGGAGATATTAGCTGATGTACGAAGGGCTATATAAAATAAACTTGATTGATTGATTGATATCCAGCAACATCCATTGAAGAGGAGTGGCACAACATTCCACCGGCCACAATCAACAGCCTGATCAACTCTATGTGAAGGAGATATGTCGCGCTGCATGAGGTAAATGTTGGTCACACCAGATACTGACTGGTTTTCTGATCCATGTGCCTACCTTTTCTTTTCAAGGTGTCTGTGACCAACAGATGCATATCTGTATTCTCAGTCGTGAAATCCATTGATGAGAGCATAATGAATGTATTTAAATTGTCTGATTTCCTAATATGAACTGTAACTCAGTAAAATCTTTGACATTTTTGCATGTTGGGTTTATATTTTTTGTAAGTAGATTTGGGATTTTGTTTTTCATTTTATAATAATTTTGTTTTCATTTATTTTCATGAGGATCACAATTGCAGTGTTGGGAAAAAGTACCCAATTGTCATACTTGGGTAAAAGTAAAGATATCTTAATAAAAAAATGACTGAATTAAAAGTGAAAGTCACACAGTAAAATACTACTTCAGTAAAAGTCTAAAAGTATTTGGTTTTAAATATACTTAAGAATTAAAAGTAAATATAATTGCCAAAATATACTTATGCATCAAAACAAAAAATATAAATAATTTCTAATTCCTTATATTAAGCAAACCTGTCACGCCCTGACCTTAGAGAGACTTTTTATTTCTCTGTTTGGTTAGGTCAGGGTGTGATTTGGGTGGGCATTCTAGTTTGTCTATTTCTTTGTTGGCCTAGTATGGTTCCCAATCAGAGGCAGCTGTCTATCGTTGTCTCTGATTGGGGATCATACTTAGGCAGCCCTTTTTCCCACCTGTGTTTGTGGGTAATTATTTATTTTTGAGTGTTTGTGTGCGCCACGGTTGCGTCATGTTCTGATTCTGTTTACCTGTTTTTTTGTGAAAGATTTCACTTCGATTAAAGGTGTGGAATTACATGCACGCTGCACCTTGGCTCATCTATGATAGGGAGTTTGAAAACAGCGAACGTAAAAGAAGATCCCACCACCAAATGACCAAGCAGCGTGGCCAGGAGGAGCAGGGATCCTGGGCCCGGGAGAAAAGAGAGTGGAGGACATCATGGACATGGGAGGAGGTTATGGCAGGGGACAAGACCCTGCCATGGAAGCAGGCGGAGGCAGCGAGAGAGGAACGGCGACGAAACCAGGAATCAAGGAAACGACGGAAGCCCGAGAGGCAGCCTTAAAATAAATTGGGGGGGGGCACACAGGGTGGCGAGCGGAGCAAAGGTGGGAACAAGAACCGTCTCCCTGTAATTACGATGAGGGGTTGGTCACGGTTCAGACACCATGTTTTCCGGTTCTGCGCACCGTGCCTCCAGTGCCCACCCTTAGCCCGGTACGTTCTGTGCCTGCTTTCCGCACGTGTCGGGCTAAAGTGAGCATCCAGCCAGGACGTGTTATGCCGGCTCAACGCTCCTAGTCTCCAGTACGCCTCCTCAGTCCAGGATATCCTGAGCCGGCTCTACGCACTGTGTCGTCAGTGCGCCTTCACAGCCCAGTGCGTCCTGTGCCAGTACACTGCACTTGCCGGGCTAAAGTGAGCATCCAGACAGGACGGGTTGTGCCAGCTCTATGCTCCAGACCTCCAGTGCGCCTCCATGGTCCAGTATATCCTGTGCCAGCTTCATGCACCCGGCCTCCAGTGTGTGTCTCCAGCCTAGTACGTCCTGTGCCTGCTCCACGCACGAAGCCAGTGAAGATCCATGGCCCGAAGCCTCCAGTGATGATCCATGGCCCGAAGCCTCCAGTGATGATCCATGGCCCGAAGCCTCCAGTGATGATCCATGGCCCGGAGCCTGCAGTGATGATCCATGGCCCGAAGCCTGCAGTGACGATCCACGGGCCGGAACCTCCTGAGACGGTCCAGGGTCCTGAACCTCCTGAGACGGTCCACGGTACGGAACCTCCTGAGACGGTCCACGGTCCGGAACCTCTTGAGACGGTCCCAGTCCAGAGCCTCCGGCGATGATTCACGGTCCGGAGTCTCCGGCGATGATTCACGGTCCAGAGTCTCCGGCGACGATCCACGGTCCGGTTCCACGGAAGCGACGGGATCAGCATGCGGAGCGGGGGCTACGTCCCGAACCGGAGCCGCCACCAAGTATAGATGCCCACCCGGACCCTCCTCTATAGAGTCAGGTTTTGCGGCCGGAGTCCGCACCTTTGGGGGGGGGGGGGTAGTGTCAGGCCTTGACCTTAGAGAGACTTTATTTCTCTATTTGGTTAGGTCAGGGTGTGATTTGGGTGGGCATTCTAGTTTGTCTATTTCTTTGTTGGCCTAGTATGGTTCCCAATCAGAGGCAGCTGTCTATTGTTGTCTCTGATTGGGGATCATACGTAGGCAACCCTTTTTCCCACCGTCAGTTGTGGGATCTTGTTTGTGTGTAGTTGCTTTCTGCGCTGCATATAGCTTTACGTTTGTTTTTGTATTTTGTTGTTTTTCTGTGTAATTTTTAATAAAGAGAAATGTACGCCTACCACGCTGCACCTTGGTCTCCTTCTATCAACGAGCGTAACAAAACCAGGTGGAACAATTAGTTTTTTTAATTTACTGATTATCGGGATAAGGTAAGACCCAGATGCAGACCGTGTCGAAGTAACAATGTTTATTACAGCAACAGGGGCAAAGGTACAGGGCGGCAGGCAGGGTCAGGCAGAGTGGTCAGGTTCAGGGTTAGGACAGGCAAGGGTCAAAAACCAGGAGGGCAAGAAAGAGAGGCTGGGGAAAAACCGGGAGCTGACAGGACAAATGCTGGTAAGCTTGACAAACAAAACAAACTGGCAACAGACAAACAGAAAACACAGGTATAAGTACACAGGGGATAATTGGGAAGATGGGCGACACCTGGAGGGGGATGGAGACAAGCACAAAGAGAGGTGAAACAGATCAGGGCTTGACATTGATAGCCACACTCCAACACGCAGACATCATTTACAAACTAAGAATTTGTGTTTAGTGAGTCCACCAGATCAGAGGCAGTAGGGATGACCAGGGATGTTCTCTTGATAAGTGCGTGAATTGGTCCTGTTAAGCATTCAAAATGTAACGAGTACTTTGGGTGTCAGGGAAAATGTAAGGAGTAAAAAGTAGATTATTTTCTTTAAGAATGTAGTGGAGTAAAAGTAAAAGTTGTCAAAAATATAAATAGTAAAGTACAGATTTTAGTCATTTACATCAATGCACAATGGAAATACATTTTTAAACATCCTCTTATTTTATTGTCATTGTACCCTCATGTATTTATTTTTTATCTTTATTTAACTAGGCAAGTGAGTTAAGAAAAAATTCTTATTTTCAATGACGTACTAGGAACAGTGGGTTAACTGCCTTGTTCAGGGGCAGAACGACAGATTTTTATCTTGTCAGGTCAGTGATTCGATCTTGAAACCTTTCGGTTACTAGTCCAACGCTCTAACCACTAGGCTACCTGCCCAACGCTCTAACCACTAGGCTACCTGCTTCCTCGTGTATGGTTGTATCGTGTTGAAAATTATTTAAAAAAACAACAACAAAAAAACATGTTATTAACAAATTCAGAAAATTCTTATCAGCCACCAATTTTCTGATGTAATTATTATTTGAATATAGGTAGTATTTTACAGTATATATAATAAAGACATGGTTAATCCTTTTTATTTGTTGTTTCAGGGTAATACACCACATACTTGTGTAACAGTATAACTTTACGTAGTCCCCTCGCCCCGACACGGGCGCGAACCAGGGACCCTCTGCACACATCAACAACAGTCACCCACGAAGCGTCGTTACCCATCGCTCCACAAAAGCCGCGGCCCTTGCAGAGCAAGGGGCAACCCTACTTAATGTCTCAGAGCAAGTGACGTAACTGATTGAAATGCTACTAGCGCGTACCCGCTAACTAGCTAGCCATTTCACATCCGTTACACTCACCCCCCTTTCAACCTCCTTTTCCGCAGCAACCAGTAATCCGGGTCAACAGCATCAATGTAACAGTATAACTTTACGTCGTCCCCTCGCCCCGACACGGGCGCGAACCAGGGACCCTCTGCACACATCAACAACGGTTGCCCACGAAGCATTGTTACCCATCGCTCCACAAAGGCCGCGGCCCTTGCAGAGCAAGGGGCAACCCTACTTAATGTCTCAGAGCAAGTGACGTAACTGATTGAAATGCTACTAGCGCGCACCCGCTAACTAGCTAGCCATTTCACATCCGTTACACTTGTACCAACTTATGCTTAAAGTAATTGGCTTTTGCGAATGTGGGATGGAAAAGTGAATCCCTGTTACCATGTCCATCCTTTCATGATCTTGGTGGTCCAGGCACTCTCTGATAATAGAGAAAAAAAGACAAATCTAGTCTATAATCCATATACAAATTCCATACATGTTGACAATGCATTGCACGAGAGCCTTACTCAATGTTCGCATATTGACTGGCACGTTTGGCATCAAATCAACAAAGGGGGTTGTGGGGGGGGGGGGGGGGGGGGGGCGACCCTATTGACATAGTTCTGAGAGACATCCATAGTGTATCCCTCTTATTTGGCCCCTTTTACTCTGCTAACGACTTGATGTTTTCTCTCACCCAAAATATCTATGATATTATCATCATAACATAACTATTTTATAACATTTATGTAATATACCTGAATGCTAACTAACGTAGCAGGTGTTCCTTCTTCTGCTCTTTTCAACCAATCCAGTAAATGTGGAGGAGTTAAGATGGAGTGTCAACAGAGAGGAAGAGGAGAAGATGGAGTGTCGCCAGAGAGGAAGAGGAGAAGATGGAGTGTCGCCAGAGAGGAAGAGGAGAAGATGGAGTGTCGCCAGAGAGGAAGAGGAGAAGATGGAGTGTCGCCAGAGAGGAAGAGGAGAAGATGGAGTGTCGCCAGAGAGGAAGAGGAGAAGATGGAGTGTTGCCAGAGAGGAAGAGGAGAAGATGGAGTGTTGCCAGAGAGGAAGAGGAGAAGATGGAGTGTCGCCAGAGAGGAAGAGGAGAAGATGGAGTGTCGCCAGAGAGGAAGAGGAGAAGATGGAGTGTCGCCAGAGAGGAGGAGGAGAAGATGGAGTGTCACCAGAGAGGAAGAGGAGAAGATGGAGTGTCGCCAGAGAGGAAGAGGAGAAGATGGAGTGTCGCCAGAGAGGAAGAGGAGAAGATGGAGTGTCACCAGAGAGGAAGAGGAGAAGATGGAATATCGCTAGAGAGGAAGAGGAGAAGATGGAGTGTCGCTAGAGAGGAAGAGGAGAAGATGGAGTGTCACCAGAGAGGAAGAGAAGATGGAGTGTCGCCAGAGAGGAAGAGGAGAAGATGGAGTGTCGCCAGAGAGGAAGAGGAGAAGATGGAATGTCGCCAGAGAGGAAGAGGAGAAGATGGAGTGTCGCTAGAGAGGAAGAGGAGAAGATGGAGTGTCACCAGAGAGGAAGAGGAGAAGATGGAATGTCGCCAGAGAGGAAGAGGAGAAGATGGAGTGTCGCCAGAGAGGAAGAGGAGAAGAGAAAGGGATAACTGGGCCCCAAATCTGTCTTCTCCAGCAGGTGGTGTTTTTTCCCACTCACCAAGCAAGAAGTTGTTGTGTGGAGGTCAATAACCACATTTCCATACAGTTTTAATGCGTGTAAAGTCATATCGTATATATATATATTTTTTAATCACAGCTGTGATGCAAACAGGAAGTTGTGGTACAATTGTATAAATTCCCGAAAGATCATTTGTCCGTTCGACACGGTGGGATATTTTTTGTGTCGGTAAAATGAATTATGCGAGGAAATATCGGTGGAAACACTTTTATGTGCAAATGTTGATATAATAATAATGTAAACTTGGAGTCACACAACAGGGAAACCCTGGTCTAGAGCACACGTCTTGCCAAAACCACAGCGGGCACACT
The DNA here is from genome assembly GCF_029448725.1 of Salvelinus fontinalis. NCBI lineage: Eukaryota > Metazoa > Chordata > Actinopteri > Salmoniformes > Salmonidae > Salvelinus > Salvelinus fontinalis. The sequence continues at coordinate 4,805,024 of NC_074678.1, read as the reverse complement.
TGCTATATCACTGCAACATTTCTTTGTGAGAAAACAGAGTTGAAAATGCAATGAAAACCCATTTAACTTGTATTTTTTTTCTTTTCGGTATGCATACGTGGGAATTGAATCACAGAAGGTATTTTTATTTGCCAATAGGATGGAAACCAAGCTAACAAAAAAAAGTGTGGATTATTTCGCACCGGGTCTACGTGTGGCTTATTTTGGTCGAATAGAAGATTCGTAACACTGGGGCCCCACAAGGGTGTGTGCTCAGCCCAATCCTGTACTCCCTGTTCACCCACGACTGCGTGGCCATGCATGCCTCCAACGCAGTCATGAAGTTTGCAGATGACACAGCAGTAGTGGGCTTGATCACCAATAATGACAAGACTGCCTATAGGGAGGAGGTGAGGGCTCTGGGGTGTGGTGTCAGGAAAACAACCTCTCACTTAAGGACAACAAAACAAAGGAGATGATCGTGGACTTCAGGAAACAGCAGAGGGAGCACGTCCCTATCCACATCGATGGGACAGCAGTGGAGAAGGTGGAAAGTCTTGAGTTCCTGGGCATACACATCACAGACAAACTGAAAAGGTCCACCCACACATACAGTGTGGTGAAGAAGACACAACAGCGCCTCTTCAACCTCAGGAGGCTGAAGAAATTTGGCCTGTCACCCAAAAGCCTGACAAACTTTTACAGATGCACAATCGAGAGCATCCTGTCGGGCTGTATCACCGCCTGGTACGGCAACTGCACCGCCCTCAACTGCAAGGCTCTCCAGAGGGTGGTGCGGACTGCACAACGCATCACCGGGGGGCAAACTACCTGCCTTCCAGGACACCTACACCACCCGATGTCACAGGAAGGCCAAAAAGATAATCAAGGACAACAACCACCCGAGCCACTGCCTGTTCACCCCGCTACCATCCAGAAGGCGAGGTCAGTACAGGTGCATCAAAGCTGGGACCGAGAGATTGAGAAACACCTTCTATCTCAAGGCCATCAGACTGTTAAACAGCAATCACTAACTCAGAGAGGCTGCTGCCTACATTGAGACCCAATCACTAGTCACTTTAAACAATGCCACTTTAAATAATGCCACTTTAACAATGTCTACATGTCTTACATTACTCAAATCACATGTACAGTATATACTGTATTTTATACCATCTATTGCACTTTGCCTATGATGCTCGGCCATCGCTCATCCATATACTTGTATGTACATATTCTCATTCACCCCTTTAGATGTGTGTGTATTAGGTAGTTGTTGGGTAATTGTTAGATTACCTGTTAGATATTACTGCCCTGTTGGAACTAGAAGCACAAGCATTTCGCTACACTCGCATTAGCATCTGCTAACCATGTGTATGTGACCGATAAAATTTGATTTGATTTAGCTAGGTCGTTACAAGTGTACTGATTCAGGCTGCATCACATCTGGCTGTGATTGGGAGTCCCATAGGGCAGCACACAGTTGGACCAGCGTCATCCAGCTTTGGCCGGTGTAGGCCGTCATTGTAAATAAGAATGTGTTCTTAACTGACTCGCCTAGTTAAATAAAGGTTAAATTAAAAATGTTAAAATACTGTAAGACATCCCGGCAATTTAAAGAAAAACACTGTATATCGCAGTTGTCTTCACTTGTCGTCACTAGTTACCACAGCCATAAAGTCATAAACCCCGCCTATTTCTGCACTGTCTCTTCTTAAAATGTGATTTTTAACCTAACATTAACCTTATGGCTGACCTTAATATAGCACACTTAGACTTCGTGGCTGCTGTAACTAGTTGAAACCGTTGTGCCTGTTGTTCACACGAGTGTCCGCTCTCTCGTTGGCTAGAATGGTCCCACCTAATCTTGCCTCGTTAGAGCACAGATAGGACAATGAGACAGATATTTCACTGGATGTTCAAATGTGAAGCATCCGCTTAGCGTTTACACTCATTACCAAATATGGTAGTGAGAGGAAGCCCACGGGCAGCGGGAGAAGATGGAACAAGATGGATTTTGTCCGACATTCGGCAAATTTTCTCAGCGATGAAACGTTTGATCTCAATACAGTTTGATGTTCCCAAAACTAGAATATGTGATGAACAGAGTGGCCTGCGATTTTTATACTTTACACTTTGCAAAAGTTTTTAAAAATCATGTTGTTTAGGAGTGCAAAGCAAAGGCAAATGTATTTATTGCACACGCGCACTTCACAAAGTAGGCGTTCTCTAACGGAAATATGCAGATGCGCCAATAGGATTTTACTAGCTCATCTTTAGCTCTGCCCACCTCCTTGCTGGTTTTCCCCACTATGGCGCATTTATTCCCATCGGAAACGACGAGTTGTGGTTTATATTGGTTAAATTATACAAATCTTTGGTTAGAGCAAGAAGGAGGTAGCTGCATCCCAATATGGCGACCGGAGAATGGGCGAGTGGGTGTGTCGAAAGGAAAGTAGTGGGCGTGTGGAAAGGAGTGTGTGGAAAGCACTCTGCGACTATGGGTTATGGTTCTTTCTAGGCAACTGGGTCAGTGATTTTCATGTCGAAACTCTACAGAGGCCTGAGTTCCCGAGTTGGTTGACCGTTCAAAACGATTTTTCCCAGTCAGAGCTCTTTTTTCCCCCAGTTCCCAGTTGTTTTGAACGCTACATATAGTGTGTGAATTTGTTGCTGGACTGGCAGACAACGTTCAGTCGGAACCGCGCATAAAGTTTTTAATTCGGTGTGTTTCTGAGGACGATTTCAGGATAGGAGCGCTTGCGTTTAATTATTTTTAGTTCTACATGAGGAGAGAACTACAACATAATATTTGGGGATTGTTTTGCGGTTGAATCTTTTTGAATAGCATACAGAATGAAGTCTAAAAATACAGTAATGGGAAAGTTCCTATGTTAATCACGAAGAGAGTTGATTACTGATTTCGGATTTACGAAGTAGGAATTCGTATTTTTGGAAAATATCCTGCATAGGCTACGGGTGGAATAATATTGTTTCTTCATATGAGTCGTCCCATATCCTCTGTCCCGAGTTTTATTCAAAGTTGAAAAACCAAGATGGCGGCGGATTCCCTACAGGTAAGAACTCTGCAACTAAAACGCGTTGTTTTACAACAGTTTGTGGGCCTATAATGACATCTTTCCTTTTCAGGTCATGGTTATTTCTGTTAAATGACTGGCCTTGGTAGGAATTTGTTCATACCTTGTTACTTTGTGTGTCCAACTGTAGCTTTAGTGTAACAGACAAAATGTGATTGGAGCCCTTTGCATAATCCCTCCCTAGCCTATTTTGTTTGATTGCTTCTAAAGCGGAAAGGAAATTATTCACGTGATCAATAAAGTAATATGCCCCTAATCTCTGTTACTCAGATTATGTAAAACTAATCTCTCTGTCTGTGGGTGTGACAATTTGTATTGGGCACCTCATAGAGCTGGGTGATATGGACAAAAATCCGTATTGCGATTAATGTATTGAATTATCACAACGATATATTGAACGATGAGATTATAACATTCATGTGCACCACCGTTTTATTTTTTATGACCCTTACAACCTACTACTTTGAATGTTGTACCTATCAATTGTCATATTAACAATCACCTATATTAGCAAAGTTATTTCTGTTCAAACTTCACATTTCTCTACTAGGGCTCTATAGGTTATTTATCGTAATGAATCGGCAAAATGTCCACGATAACTGGTCTGTTTGGTCGGAGTCGATCATTTTCGGGTTTATCCTCCCAACTCCAGCACCTCAGTCTCACTGTCACAGTAAACTCCCGTTTGATATCTATTAATATTATCAATTATTTTCTCTCACAGACATTACAAAGTCAGCTCCCTCCCATAGTCAGTTAATTAACTGTTGCTTGGGGCAGGTTGATCATAGGCTTCAGTTTCATACAGTGGACTAGTTTCTGGTTTGAACCACTCCTGATCGTGTAGTGTAATAGCACAGAGTATTTTACTCTCTCTTTGGTAGTCGGCTTCAACTGAAACTGAGGTCATATTATTTTCAGTTGAGATGCTCGGAAGTTAGTGTGGAACAGGCAGGGTGGGCCTTATTTGCAGTGCAGTAAAGGGCTCTGGGACCACCTGTATATAACCTCCACATTGACTCTGTACCGGTACCCCCTGTATATAGCCTCCACATTGACTCTGTACCAGTACCCCCTGTATATAGCCTCCACATTGACTCTGTACCGGTACCCCCTGTATATAGCCTCCACATTGACTCTGTACCGGTACCCCCTGTATATAGCCTCCACATTGACTCTGTACCGGTACCCCCTGTATATAGCCTCCACATTGACTCTGTACCGGTACCCCATGTATATAGCCTCCACATTGACTCTGTACCGGTACCCCCTGTATATAGCCTCCACATTGACTCTGTACCGGTACCCCCTGTATATAGCCTCCACATTGACTCTGTACCGGTACCCCCTGTATATAGCCTCCACATTGACTCTGTACCGGTACCCCCTGTATATAGCCTCCACATTGACTCTGTACCGGTACCCCCTGTATATAGCCTCCACATTGACTCTACCGGTACCCCCTGTATATAGCCTCCACATTGACTCTGTACCGGTACCCCCTGTATATAACCTCCACATTGACTCTGTACCGATACCCCCTGTATATAGCCCTGCCATTGTTATTTACTACTGCTATTAAAATGATTTGTTATCTCTTTTGGGGGGTATTTTCTTATCTGCATTGTTGGTTAAGGGCTTGTAAGTATTTCACCTGTTGTATTTGGCGCATGTGACAAAATACAATTCGATTTGATTCATTAACTTCAGGTGACTAGAGTATAGCTCATTGGGTTCAGAGCAGTGAGGGGAGAGCAGAGGGTAAGGGGTCTTACAAACAAGGAAGTGGATTATACCTTTTGTGGTTATCAAGAACATGGAATTCCAACAGTTGGGGATGTATATCCTCTGAGTTAGGTCTTATGAATGACTTGGTACAACCTCTGCCATTTGGTCTGGAGGGGCCCTTTAGGGTTGTGTTGAATGTAACCTCGTTCCCCAGGCTAACTTGCTACTGGGCATTTCCAAGTAAAAGGACCCATGAGCACCACCATGTGAAGTTAATAGAGGCATGTCAAATGGAAGCTAAGAGTCTATATTTTATGGGGTGAAATTACTGTTTTTCTATCCCAAAAAATGTGTAATAAGCTTACGAAAAGGACTTCGGAAAAGGGGTCTTAGACATTTACCAGAAAGTCTTTAAAATTATTTAGAAATTCATCAAAACACAATAATGTTGAATTAAAGATCCCTGACAACTATTTTATATTTAGTTTTGGATTATTTTAATTATTTAAAACATTTTTTTAAAGAAACATTCCTTTGTGTCTTAATTCTTTAGCAAAACCCCACATCTCTTGAAGATATTTTAACATTTCTCATGAGGGAGGATAATGGAAGTTCACACAAGTAACAAGTAAAGGTAGACCTACCAATTAGTTATAGTGTTTTTACTGATATCAAGTTTGCTGATTTTATTAAGTGATTAACTTGTAATTCTGTTAGATTTTGGTATCAGAATTACTGCAATTGAATTGGCTACAATGGGACATCATAGTAGTTGATCATAAACCACAGTTGGGTCTCCTGCTACTGTCCTCCCTTCCACTGTTCACCTCATAGGGTCTCCTGCTACTGTCCTCACTGTTCACCTCATAGGGTCTCCTGCTACTGTCCTCCCTTCCACTGTTCACCTCATAGGGTCTCCTGCTACTGTCCTCCCTTCCACTGTTCACCTCATAGGGTCTCCTGCTACTGTCCTCGCTTCCACTGTTCACCTCATAGGGTCTCCTGCTACTGTCCTCCCTTCCACTGTTCACCTCATAGGGTCTCCTGCTACTGTCCTCCCTTCCACTGTTCACCTCATAGGGTCTCCTGCTACTGTCCTCCCTTCCACTGTTCACCTCATAGGGTCTCCTGCTACTGTCCTCCCTGTTCACCTCATAGGGTCTCCTGCTACTGTCCTCCCTGTTCACCTCATAGGGTCTCCTGCTACTGTCCTCCCTGTTCACCTCATAGGGTCTCCTGCTACTGTCCTCCCTGTTCACCTCATAGGGTCTCCTGCTACTGTCCTCCTTTCCACTGTTCACCTCATAGGGTCTCCTGCTACTGTCCTCACTGTTCACCTCATAGGGTCTCCTGCTACTGTCCTCCCTTCCACTGTTCACCTCATAGGGTCTCCTGCTACTGTCCTCACTGTTCACCTCATAGGGTCTCCTGCTACTGTCCTCCCTTCCACTGTTCACCTCATAGGGTCTCCTGCTACTGTCCTCCCTGTTCACCTCATAGGGTCTCCTGCTACTGTCCTCCCTGTTCACCTCATAGGGTCTCCTGCTACTGTCCTCCCTGTTCACCTCATAGGGTCTCCTGCTACTGTCCCCACTGTTCACCTCATAGGGTCTCCTGCTACTGTCCTCCCTTCCACTGTTCACCTCATAGGGTCTCCTGCTACTGTCCCCACTGTTCACCTCATAGGGTCTCCTGCTACTGTCCTCCCTTCCACTGCACCTCATAGGGTATCCTGCTACTGTCCTCACTGTTCACCTCATAGGGTCTCCTGCTACTGTCCTCCCTTCCACTGCACCTCATAGGGTCTCCTGCTACTGTCATCCCTTCCACTGCACCTCATAGGGTCTCCTGCTACTGTCATCCCTTCCACTGCACCTCATAGGGTCTCCTGCTACTGTCATCCCTTCCACTGCACCTCATAGGGTCTCCTGCTACTGTCCTCACTGTTCACCTCATAGGGTCTCCTGCTACTGTCCTCCCTGTTCACCTCATAGGGTCTCCTGCTACTGTCATCCCTTCCACTGCACCTCATAGGGTCTCCTGCTACTGTCCTCACTGTTCACCTCATAGGGTCTCCTGCTACTGTCCTCCCTTCCACTGCACCTCATAGGGTCTCCTGCTACTGTCATCCCTTCCACTGCACCTCATAGGGTCTCCTGCTACTGTCCTCCCTGTTCACCTCATAGGGTCTCCTGCTACTGTCCTCCCTTCCACTGTTCACCTCATAGGGTCTCCTGCTACTGTCCTCCCTGTTCACCTCATAGGGTCTCCTGCTACTGTCCTCCCTGTTCACCTCATAGGGTCTCCTGCTACTGTCCTCACTGTTCACCTCATAGGGTCTCCTGCTACTGTCCTCACTGTTCACCTCATTGGGTCTCCTGCTACTGTCCTCCCTTCCACTGTTCACCTCATAGGGTCTCCTGCTACTGTCCTCCCTGTTCACCTCATAGGGTCTCCTGCTACTGTCCTCCCTTCCATTGGCATTCTGTTATGTTTACCTCTTAACACATTTTTTCCCCCTTTCTGTTTGGTGGTCAAAGTAATGCTGTGCTGTACTGTGATGTCCTGACTTGTGAAACAGACATTGAGAATGAAATTCATATCCATAATTATGCACTTCTGTATCGTACAAATCAGGCACCCATGATGTAATTCAAATACCGGATGGGCTCCTGAGTGGC
>NC_074678.1:4690038-4792538 GCF_029448725.1 Salvelinus fontinalis | reverse complement strand
TAAACTCATTGCTCAATATGTTTGATTTGTAATGAAATGTAAAATATAAACATTATAGCAAAGTCAGGGAAGAAGCAGGTGAGGCTTTAAAAAAAATATATATATGTTGGATTATCTATTTACAAAATCAAACGTCATTGGTCCGTTGGTGGTTCTAGTGTTTTAGGCTCTGAGGCTAAATGGCGGAGTTCACAGGACTCCGTCTTCTGTTTGTTTTGGTGTTTGGACTACCAGGCTGTTTCCTTGGTGACCTAGTGACTGTTGTGTTGACAGCTACAGTACAACAGGTTACATTAGGTCTGTGACGGTTACAATTCGTTATTATCAGTAACATTTTGGTATTATTACCTCTAAATATTAGTCTAGTATACAAATGTATGAAATGTCAGATTCGAGGGGAATTACAAAAAATAGATTGACGCACTAAACCATTATTTTTTTCCGAACAAATTGCATAACGTTACCAACTCTGCTGCAAATTGGCACGAGAGAACGCTAGGATATAGGCTATGCATCCTATAGCTAGGATGAACCATGAAAGGAGCTTGGCTATGTTTCATTCAGTTGTTTAGAGAGGAAAGGCTGAACTTTCACCTGTTGTCATTCCTCGCACCTCTGCTGACACTGCAACAAGACACTGTTTTCTATCTGACTAAAGAGATGCAGACAAGCTAGCCCTATTTTAGGAAACTTTCTGAACGGGCATAGAGAATTTGTGAACTTATACACGCACACCTACCCACCTAAAAGGACCCATCAATCAAAGCCGTCTGTAGCGCATCTCACTCGGATACATAAGCAAATCACATTTGTCCTTTCCCCAAAACCATGCCTTGGCTTCAAATCCTTTCTGTAGGATACATAAACAATTGTCTACGTTATAGGATACTGCTAAATCAATCTCTCTGTCTTCACTGTTCCCTTCTTGCGCAATTCACACATCTCCGCTAGCAACTCCACTGGCCCATCTCTTCTCCCTCTCTCTCTAGCTCTTGAACAAGTAGCCTATATAAACTTAGCAACAACAACAAGAAAAAACGTCCTCACTGACAACTGTTTATTTTCAGCAAACTTAACACATTTCCAAAGGTTTATAAATAATATCACTATAATCAAGAACAGATCAAAAGGTGTACTGAATAATCTGCCTCCAACTGCTTAGAGAAAGGCACTATCTGTTTCTGTAGAAAAAATACAACTTTTAAATCTTAGCTTCAAAACCATATAAAGTATTTGTGGGAACATGAAGATGCAATTGACACTCCATTAAAATGTAAATAAATAAATACATACAACATGTCCATAACCTATTTATCAGTGTTGAGTAGTCTATTAAGTTAAGAACATTTAAGAAACTAAACTGTATCAAATTATAACCTATATGCCTTGCGGGATTGTCCATTTGACACATTAGCTTATTGTCGGCCTCAGCGCCAGAACAACCTTGTTGAATAATTATTGAATAGTCAGACACATCCATCTTTATTTAAAACAAGACCAATGTATTTCTTTACTAGAAGGCAATGAAAACATTGTATAAAAGAAAGTCCACACATCAAACACAGCCTATAGGCAAGAGCTTCTACACCCCCACATCTAGCAGATTAGCTACTGGAGCGTCAGACGGCAGTTGGGAAGAGATGTAGACTGACTAAGTTAACAAAACAACGACTCATTAATAAACACTCCCACGATTAGGTCAAATGTGCATGAAAATAAAGATAATAAATAAAAATGACGTTGATGAATCTAGGCCTGTTTTTAAACGGGTTATTTTATGTTCATGACTGTCTTCATGCATCAGCTACACGGTTATGCCTCCCGGGTGGCGCAGTGGTCTAGGGCACTGCATCGCAGTGCTAGCTGCGCCACCAGAGTCTCTGGGTTCGCGCCCAGGCTCTGTCGCAGCCGGCCGCAACCGGGAGGTCCGTGGGGCGACGCACAATTGGCATAGCGTCGTCCGGGTTAGGGAGGGTTTGGCCGGTAGGGATATCCTTGTCTCAGTATGTAATGTAAATGTAATAAAATGTATGCACTCTACGGTAAGTCGCTCTGGATAAGAGCGTCTGCTAAATGACTCAAATGTAAAATGTAAAATGTTATTCAGTTACCGTCACAGCCCGAGGTTACATTGAAATATCCTTGTCTGTCTGGCAAGAGGATGGATTGAGGATTATTTTTCATTGCGGTATTGGGTTGAAATGTAGATGAGAAGACTGATGGATAACACGTCTGTGGCTTTGGGAAACCACGTTACTTTAACACCCTGCGAGGTAGCAGGGCTGTAAACGATACTTAACTTGTCTGCTTGCATCAGCTGAGGTTTTATCCACTATAACAGCTTAGCGGGATTTGACCTCCTCAGTCCTCTCCAAACTGCTTATCAGCTATTCTGATGCCGCAAGGAGCAGACTGGGAGAACAAACACCATAACGAAACCAAGCTGAGTGACTGCAGACTCCTGTACCAAGTACCAACCAATATGGCCGTGGTGCTTCATAGCAGTGGATTATACTACCTCTCCAGTTTGTTGTGAACTTGTTTCAAACCAAGGAAACAGAAGGGGGGGGGGGAAGCCTGTACAGTACATTCGAAAAATGCTTGGATCGGTTCATGCCTCTGTGCTGGATATCATGGACACGGTAAGGAATACCTGTTCTGCTCTGGAGCAGTGTGTAGTTTTCTTCTTCATTACATTCATCATAGTGAATGTCAAGTTCTTCTCTATACTAATTATGGGAGTCAGCGTTCTGTCTGAGTTGTGGTTTATAGCGCAGGATGAACTAGCTAAACAAGGTCAGACAACACAATGGCCTGCTTTGTCTATGCAGTATAGCCACATCGTTAGGTCATTTTAAACATGTCTACAACTCCGTTGAAGTTGATACTGTATATTTGTACATAGTGAAGAGAGATCCTTGCCTTTCTTAAATCCAGTATAGCTTCTGGCTGAACTGATTTGTAGTAGAGCAATTCCACAGTAATGCACTTGCGCTGAGACTCCGATTTTTTTTCACTTAAAATGTTTCCCAAACCAAAACCATTGATTTCGAAGTTTAACAAACCATTAAACTCTATGTACAAGGACACCGTTTAACAATTTACATAGAACATTTTACAAAAACAAATTTTACTACCACTGTTGCAGATTCAACGTTTATATAACAGGATTTCTGTCAAATCTCCTTCAGTTTGTGACTACGTTTTCCCTATAAATATCTGCTCAAGATTGAAAGATGTCTGCAGAAAGAATGGCGTGTCGGCTATGACATGACACCTTGACTTTAGAAACAAATATAGATTTTGGTTATTGAGCTACGGTGAGTGAAGTGGATTTACACCCGGTAACAGAATGTAATCATGGGTCCCTGCTCTGTACTACACACACACACACACACACACACACACACACACACACACACACACACACACACTCACACACACACACACACGTACATAATTATGGGTATGAATCAGGGTTTCCCGGTAAATGCCGGCTGTCGGGGGGGGGGGGGGGAGGAGCTGCTCAATAAAATGGTTGCTGACCCAAATTGTCAACAACAAAAGTCCATTGCAAAATAAGACTTTTTATTCATTGACGGAAATACCAGTCGATGTGCTCCAACATCAAAGGCTAATGTACTTCATATTAAATCCTCAAGCTGCTTTGGAAATGAGTGTTGGGTGTGTTACTGTTTGGTGAAGATTGTGTTGATTATCCCCGTTTCCAGTGTGCCTGCCGAGAGGGGCTTATTTCTCCAAAACAGAGTAAAGACGGCTTCCAGATCTTTCTTGAGGACAAAGTAATGAGGCCGATGCACATCGAGCTACTGAGTTGGACAGTCTTTCCTCCCAACAGCAGCGGCTCACTTTGAGCAGGCCAAGTTCCTCCGCAAATGCAAGTAAATTAGAGGGCAAATGATTGTGCTTGTCAGGCCCGGTCCTAGCAGTTCTGCTGCTGTCCCTGGCCAGATCAACATATCCCCCCCTGTGTCATGTATAAAGATTTGGAATGGATTGATAGAGTAATTATGTGTATCATACGCATTTCAGATGAGCTTATTCAGTAGCACTTAGAAACGAAACATCGTTGCCAACCATTCACATCGGAGAGTTACAGTGTTAATCACTGGGCAGCCAACTACCTAATATTAGGACATATAGTTATCAGTAAGCCACGTACAGTTGAAGTCGGAAGTTAACATACACTTAGGTTGGAGCCATTAACTTGTTTTTCAACCATTCCACAAATGTATTGTTAACAAACTATAGTTTTGGCATGTCGGTTAGGACATCTACTTTGTGCATGAAACAAGTTGATTTTCCAACAATTGTTTACAGACAGATTATTTGACTTATATTTCACTGTATCACAATTCCAGTGGGTCAGAAGTTTACATACACTAAGTTGACTGTGCCTTTAAACAGCTTGGAAAGTTCCAGATAATGATGTCATGGCTTTAGAAGATTCTGATAGGCTAATTCACATAATTTGAGTCAATTGGAGGTGTACCTGTGGCTGTACTTCAAGGCCAACCTTCAAACTCACTGCCTCTTTGCTTGACATCATGGGAAAATCAATAGAAATCAGCCAAGACCCCAGAAAACATTTGTAGACCTCCACAAGTCTGGTTCATCCTTAGAAGCAATTTCCAAACCCTTGAAGGTACCACGTTCATCTGTACAAACAATAGTACGCAAGTATAAACACCATGGGACCACGCAGCCGTCATACCGCTCAGGAAGGAGACGCGTTCTGTCTCCTAGAGATGAACGTACTTTGGTGCGAAAAGTGCAAATCAATCCCAGAACAACAGCAAAGGACCTTGTGAAGATGCTGGAGGAAACAGGTACAAAAGTATCTATATCCACAGTAAAACGAGTCCGATATCGACATAACCTGAAAGGCTGCTCAGCAAGGAAGAAGCCACTGCTCCAAAACCGCCATAAAAAAGCCAGACTACGGTTTGCAACTGCACATGGGGACAAAGATCGTGCTTTTGGAGAAATGTCCTCTGGTCTGATGAAACAAAAATAGAACTGTTTGGACATAATGACCAGGAGGAAAAAGGGGGAGGCTTGCAAGCCAAAGAACACCATCCCAACCGTGAAGCACAGGGGTGGCAGCATCATGTTCTGGGGTTGCTTTGCTGCAGGATGGACTGGTGCACTTCACAAAATAGATGCATCATGAGGAAGGAAAATGATGTGGATATATTGAAGCAACATCTCAAGACATCAGTCAGGAAGTTAAAGCTTGGTCGCAAATGGGTCTTCCAAATGGACAATGACCCCAAGCGTACTTCCAAAGTTGTGGCAATATGGCTTAAGGACTACAAAGTCAAGGTATTGGAGTGGCCATCACAAAGCCCTGACCTCAATCCTATAGAAAATTTGTGGGCAGAACTGAAACAGCGTGTGTGAGCAAGGAGGCCTACAAACCTGACTCAGTTACACCAGCTCTGTCAGGAGAAATGGGCCAAAATTCACCCGACTTATTGTGGGATGCTTGTGGAAGGCTACCCGAAACATTTGGCCCAAGTTAAACAATTTAAAGGCAATGCTAACAAATACTAATTGAGTATATGTAAACTTCTGACCCACTGGGAATGTGATGAAAGAAATAAAAGCTGAAAGAAATAATTCTCTCTACTTTTATTCTGACATTTTCACATTCTTAAAATGAAGATGATGAAGGTGATCCTAACTGACCTAAGACAGGGAATTGTTACTAGGATTAAATGTCAGGAATTGTGAAACTGAGTTTAAATGTATTTGGCTATGGTGCAAATATATCACACACGTCACGACCCCACTACAGGTTTATTGACAATCAACATTAACATTTATTAAGCTCATCCAGTAGAACTGTAAAAATGGTGAGTTATATTTTGAGTTTTGTAAACAAGTGCGTTCATAAAATGGATGGCACCGGCCTCGTTTCACAGGAGCAGAATTAGCTTTCTCTCAATGAAACAGCCTTAAACAAATGGAGTTGCATATCGAATTTGATTGTCCAACATCAGTTTTATCATTTATTCATTTTTGTGGCCGCCAAGAGTGTCCTCTTCCGTCTGTGGTGGCAGGTAGCCTAGTGGTTAGAGCGTTGAGCCAGTAACTGAAAGGATCGTATCCCCGACCTGACAAGGTAAATATCTGTCGTTCTGCCCCTGAGCAAGGCAGGGGGGCAGACGATGTGGTTGTCAATTAAGGCAAAGCACCTCTCTGATTAAATGCCCTAGACACATTTCAGTTGAAGGCATTCAGTTGTACAACTGACGAGGTATCCCCCTTTCCCTAAAAGACAGAATTTAATGAATAAGAATCGCAGCGGGAATAGGGAGTGGGACGAGCTGGCCCGGTCATGTCTAGAAGAGATCCCGCTTTTGTCAAATTAACATCAAAAGTAGAAATTGTTTGCATTTTAGCTAACAATTTTCCTAACCTCAACCTAATTCTCCTATCCGGCTACTTTAATTATCCTAACCTGCTACGAAAAGTCAAATCTGATCCCTTCTAGCCATGACCAGCCGGCCCTGGTGTTCGTCGACAGCATGTGTTTATTTGGCCTAATTAAAATGTTCGTGCCTAGGCTTTATTAAATTAGAATCCTAGATTGGATTTCAAAACAGCTGTGTTTTTGTTATTTCTAAATTCAAATGTTACGAATAGCCTTTAAGACCGGTCATTCACAAATGTATATTATATAAATATAATATTTTGAAGATGTGTTTTATAACTTGTTCCTTTGGCTAAATGTTTTGTGTTTTTTTGTGTGTGTGTGTGTTTTTAATGATATTAATTTATGATTTATAGCAGAGTTGAAGATGCAACTGATAATGTTTTAGCTTTTTAATAAAACCTGTCATGTTGGTTTAAGAACATTTGTTCTGCTTTATTACAGCTGTGTAATGTTCTCCAATCTCGTGTGCAGTGGTGTATTCATGGAGGGCCTCCCAAAAAATACAACAAGAAAAAAAAATGGAAAAAAACATAATTTTATCTTTCGTCTCTTTTTTGTGTGTTTTCGTAAAAAAAAAAATCTTCAATTTTCTAGAGGCAGAATGTATCTCACAGGAGAAAGCATCCGAGCGAGGGAAACAGCGCCCCTCTGTCTCTTTGTAGCCCATCTATCTGATTCTGTCTGGTCAAAAAGGGTATGACATTGTTGCCGCCTGTAGTATTGAAGGTAAGGGAAGCCAGCAAGCATCTGGCCTCCCTTGGCAAAAAAAATGTATTTAAAAACAAACTTGCCAATCTTCGTTGAGCTCAACTGAGCGGGCTTGGCTTCCCCAGTGATTTTTACCCATGTATCGCTAATGCTCTAGTGTGTACTATACTCTACTGTACTGAACTATACTCTACTTTACTGTACTGAACTATACTCTACTTTACTGTAATGTCCAAACTTGTAAAACATAGACGTCTATAATTGGAGACCAAATCTAAACCAATTATGGTCGTTATGTTTGGGCCAAATGATGGCCGGTCCAGAGCTATAGCGACTCAGTTGAAGAATCTAAGAAGATGTGGTGGTCAGTTAAGTCCAAAGTCAGGGTTTGCTTTCGTACTACATAACATTAGCCGTCACCAGTTTTACAACCAGTGAATAGGTGTTTCAAAGAGCGATGCCCAAGTAACCTGAGTAAGGCCACAATTACATTTGACTTCAGAGGTCAGTCGAGGAAATGCTTGTCGCTTATCCTTAAATTGATGTGAACAATACGGTAGGCTATGTTACCTACAACGGTCTACTTGGTCTGCTATGTAACCTACAACAGTCTACTTGGTCTGCTATGTAACCTACAACGGTCTGCTATGTAACCTACAACGGTCTGCTATGTAACCTACAACGTTCTGCTATGTCACCTACAACAGTCTGCTATGTCACCTACAACAGTCTGCTATGTCACCTACAACAGTCTGCTATGTCACCTACAACAGTCTGCTATGTCACCTACAACAGTCTGCTATGTCACCTACAACAGTCTGCTATGTCACCTACAACAGTCTGCTATGTCACCTACAACAGTCTGCTATGTCACCTACAACAGTCTGCTATGTCACCTACAACAGTCTGCTATGTCACCTACAACAGTCTGCTATGTCACCTACAACAGTCTGCTATGTCACCTACAACAGTCTGCTATGTCACCTACAACAGTCTGCTATGTCACCTACAACAGTCTGCTATGTCACCTACAACAGTCTGCTATGTCACCTACAACAGTCTGCTATGTCACCTACAACAGTCTACTTGGTCTGTAGGGGAGGCCCGGCTCTGTCTGTCCTGTTGCAGTGACGTGTTTCCTCTGCATTCCCTGTCATTGTCTGACCAGCAAGCCAGAGGACTTTTGTTAAAGTCAGCTGGTAAGGCCTAGTGTGTTTTGGTCAGTGTATAGTGTCCAAAATGGCACCCTATTTCCTTTTATAGTGCACTACATTTGACCAGAGCCTATATAGCCCCGGTCAAAAGAAGTGCACTATATAGGAAATAGGGTGCCCTATTTTGGACACTATACACTGACAGTAGACTAGCAGCACCACTGAGCGGCCCCGTGTCTAAGTATTGACCAGCCTGACGCCTGACCAGTCACAGATTAGCTGCTTTCTCTTTAGTCCGTTACATAACGGCCACAGAGCCGCTGATGATGGCCTGCCAAGTAACTGTACTTCCAGATTACAGACCAACAGGACTCAAATGTTATTTGTCACATGCTTCGTAAACAACTGGTGTTAAAAAAACAAAATACATAGAAATTCTGACTTCCGGAACCCTTCCCAACAATGCAGAGAGAAATATAAATATAACAACAGAAGGAATAAACACACAATGAGTAACGATAACTTGGCTAGATTTTTATTGTATTTATTTATTTATTTAACTAGGCAAGTCAGTTAAGAACAAATTCTTATTTACAATGACGGCCTACCAAAAGGCAAAGGCCTCCTGCGGGGATGGGGGCTGGGATTAAAAATATAGGACAAAAACACATCACGACAAGAGGGACAGCACTACATAGAGACCTAAGACGACAACACAGCATGGTAGCAACACATGACAACAACATGGTAGCAACCCATGACAACACAGCATGGTAGCAACCCATGACAACACAGCATGGTAGCAACCCATGACAACACAGCATGGTAGCAACCCATGACAACACAGCATGGTAGCAGCCCATGACAACACAGCATGGTAGCAACCCATGACAACACAGCATGGTAGCAACCCATGACAACACAGCATGGTAGCAACCCATGACAACACAGCATGGTAGCAACCCATGACAACACAGCATGGTAGCAACCCATGACAACACAGCATGGTAGCAACACAAAGCAAGGTATAAACATTGTTGGGCACAGACAACAGCACAAAGGGCAAGAAGGTAGAGACAATAATACATCACGCAAGCAGCCACAACTGTCAGTAAGAGTGTCCATTATTTGAGTCTTTGAATGAAGAGATTGAGAGATAACTCCAGTTTGAGTGTTTGTTGCAGCTCGTTCCAGTCACTAGCTGCAGCGAACTGAAAAGACGAGCAATCCAGAGATGTGTGTGTTTTAGGGACCTTTAACAGAATGTGACTGGCTGAACGGGGGTTGTATGTGGAGGATGAGGGCTGCGGTAGATATCTCAGATAGGCCTCACTCCCCCCCTAAGAGGCTTTTATAAATAAGCATCAACCAGTGGGTCTTGCGACGGGTATAAAGAGATGACAAGTTTACAGAAGATTAGAGTGCAGTGATGTGTCCTATAAGGAGCGTTGGTGGCAAATCTGATGGCCGAATGGTAAAGAAAATCTAGCCATTCGAGAGCACCCTTACTTGCCGATCTATAAATTACGTCTCCGTAATCTAGCATGGGTAGGATGGTCATCTGAATCAGGGTTAGTTTGGCAGCTGGGGTGAAAGAGGAGCGATTACGATAGAGGAAACCAAGTCTAGATTTAACTTTAGCCTGCAGCTTTGATATGTGCTGAGAGAAGGACAGTGTACTGTTTATCCATACTCCCAAGTACTTGTATGAGGTGATTACCTCAAGCTCTAAACCCTCAGAGGTAGTAATCACACCTGTGGGGAGTGGGGCATTCTTCTTACCAAACCACATGACCTTTGTTTTGGTGGTGTTCAGAACAGGGTTAAGGGCAGAGAAAGCTTGTACAGTGTGTGTGTATATAGACAGTACACAGGGTACTAAGTGAAAGTGCAGGGCTATGAGGTAATTGAAGTAGATATGTACACCTAGGTAGGGATAACGTCACTAGGCAACAGGATACAATAAACAGTAGCAGCAGCGTACGTGATGAGTCAAAAGCGTGCAAAGGGGGGTCAATGCAGATAGTCCGGGTAGCTATTTGGTTAACTGTTTAGCAGACTTATGACTCGGGGGGGGGGGGGGTAGAAGATGCTCTGGGTACTGTTGGTTCCGGGCTTGTTGCATCGGTACCGCTTCCTGTGTGGTAGCAGAGAGAACAGTCTGTGACTTGGGTGGCTGGAGTCTTTTGGTAATGTTTAAGGTCATCCTCTGACACAGCCTGGTATAGAGGTCCTGGATGGCAGGGAGCTCGGCCCCAGTGATGTACTGGGCCGTACGCACTGCCCTCTGTATCGCCTTGCTCTCAATTGGTGCAGCTGTAGAACCTTTTGAGGATCTGAGGGCTAAATCTTTTCAGCCTCTTGAGGGGGAAGAGGAGGAGTTATGCCTTCTTCACGACTGTGTTGGTGTGTGTGGACCATGTTAATTCCTTAGTGATGTGGACCATGTTAATTCCTTGGTGTGAGTGTGGACCATGTTAATTCCTTGGTGTGAGTGTGGACCATGTTAATTCCTTGGTGAGTGTGGACCATGTTAATTCCCTGGTGAGTGTGGACCATGTTAATTCCTTGGTGAGTGTGGACCATGTTAATTCCTTGGTGAGTGTGGACCATGTTAATTCCTTGGTGAGTGTGGACCATGTTAATTCCTTGGTGAGTGTGGACCATGTTAATTCCTTGGTGAGTGTGGACCATGTTAATTCCTTGGTGAGTGTGGACCATGTTAATTCCTTGGTAAGTGTGGACCATGTTAATTCCTTGGTGAGTGTGGACCGTGTTAATTCCTTGGTGAGTGTGGACCGTGTTAATGCCTTGGTGATGTGGACCCAGGAACTCGAAGGTCTCAACCCACACTACAGCCCCGTTGATGTGGATGGGCGCGTGCTCGACCCGCCGTTTCCTGTAGTCCACCATCAGCTCTTGCTGACGTTGAGGGAGAGATTGTTGTCCTGGCACCACACTGCCAGGTCACTGACCTCCTGCTGATAGGCTTTCTCATTGTCGTCGGGAAGGCTGGATGATAAATCAATATCAGTAATTGAGGTAATTACTTCCCTCAATAACGCGATAAAAACCTTTAGATACATTTTCGATAATCTAGAATAATTAGGTACAGCAGTCCATTTCACCTCTGTGACGCAGCAGGAACGTGCGGAGAAGTGACAATATGCACGGGGAGAGGTATACGCCCACTAAAAACCACTTAGAACCTTGAGTGATGTAGGTGCACACAGTGGTAGTGATAGCCATGGAGAAGGAGCAGCTTCCAACAAATAAATTATTGATGAAAAGGGTTCAACTGTTTCAGTAATTTGGAAGTGGTTTGGCTTTTTGAAGTCTGACAAAGAGCAGAGCAATGTTCAGTGCAAATTGTGCCGTAGACAGGTGTCTACGAAGTCTGGTAATACAATAAACCTTTTTCAACATCTGAAGTAAAAATGGAACATGCAGAAAGTTTGAGTTTGCCCCACGGTATTGATAAACGCCCCTCAAGCACCAGCCAATCTACAGAGGTCATGAAACCTGATGATGGTGAAACGGAGCTCACCCAAACCATCAAAACGGTAGTCATGGACTATCTGAATGAGAAATATGATGACCTGCTGGACATCGCCTCGTTGGTCGACCCTCAGTTTAAAACACATTACATCAAAGAGGAGAAGGTGGACCACATAAAAGCAAGAGCTGTCTCAGGGATGGTCAATGAGGGACATGAAAACCCAAGCCCAGCGCAGGGAGACATGGTTGCAGCTTCACCACAACTGACAACTAAAAAGAGAAAGTCACTGGGCAGTTTTTTTTTTCTTCAAAAAGCCGTGTACCACCATCACAGGTCTTACTGGAATCCAGCTGGTAGACAAGGAACTCAGCTTCTACCTTCAGTCTCCTGATGCAGTGAAACCAATCCACTGGACTGGTGGAAGATCCATCCCCAAAAACTTTCCCAAAGTCAGCCACCTGGCAAAGTGCTACCTGTGCATTCCTGCGACCAGTGTGTTTTTAGCACAGGTGGCAACATAGTGACCTGCCATAGGGCAGCTTTAAAGCCCGTAAACAGACTCGTCTTTCTTCCTTGTAACTTGTAAGACCACAACTACCCCAACATAAACTGTGATATGCCATTAGGCTAACAGTTTTAATGCATATTGACTTGCACTGTTTAATGTTTTATTTCTTGCTCATGACTTCTAAAGGTTTACAGCTAAAGAAAATGTATTTGTGAGTTCTACTTCTGACAATAAATAAACATTAAAGCACGTGGTTTATTCAGACATTCTTGAGTCTGAAGCAGATATGCTCCTTTTAAACATTATTTGATAATTTACGTTTTATCACGATAGATATATATTTGCCGTATCGCCCAGCCGTAGTCGTCGGTGATCAGGCCTACCACCATCGGGTCGTCAGCAAACTTAATGATGGTGTTGGAGTCGTGCGCGGCCATGCATTCGTGGGTGAACAGGGAGTACAGGAGGGGACTAAGTACACACCCCTGAGGGGCCCCCCGTGTTGTGGATTAGCGTGGCGGATGTGTTATTGCATACCCTCACCACCTTGGGGCGGCCTGTCAGGAAGTCCAGAATCCAGTTGCAGAGGGAGGTGTTCAGTCCCAGGTCCTGAGCTTGGAGGGCACTATGGTGTTGAACGCTGCACTGTAGTCAATGAACAGCATTCTGACATAGCTGTTCCTCTTGTGCAGGTGGGAGAGGGCAGTGTGGAGTGCAATAGAAAATGTGTCCTCTGTCGGGGTGGTATGCAAACTTGAGTGGGTCCAGGGTGTTTGGGATGTTGTTAGCCTTTCAAAGCATTTCATGGCTAAAGATGAGTCCTACGGGCAATAGTCATTTAGACAGGTTACCTTGGCTGCCTTGGGCACATGGACTATGGTGGTCTGCTTGAAACGTGTAGGTATTACAGACTGAGTCAGGTAAAGGTTGCAAATGTCAGTGAAGACACTTGCCGTCTTCACTTCACAGCTGGTTAGTGCATGCTCTGAGTACGCGTCCTGGTAATCAGTCTGGCCCCGCAGCCTTGTGAATGTTAATCTGTTTAAAGGTCTTACTCATATTGGCTACAGAGAGCAAGATAACAGTCGCCCGGATTAGCTGGTGCTCTAATGCAGGGTTCAGTGTTGCTTGCCAGCTCATCTGGTAGGCTTGCGTCACTGGGCAGCTCGCGGCTGGGTTTCCCTCTTGTAATCCGTGATAGTTTGCAAAGCCCTGGCACATCCATCGAGCGCCGGAGCCGGTATAGAATTCGATCTTAGTCCTGTATTGACGTTTTACCTGTTTTGATGGCACTTCGGAGGTCGTAGCGGGATTTCGATTGAAATTGAACTTCAGTTCATGGAAATAAATAGCTAGCCAGCTACGTCAAATCAAATTTTATTAGTCACATGCGCCAAATACAACAGGTGTAGGTAGACCTTACAGTGAAATGCTTACTTACGAGCCCCTAACCAACATGCAGTTTAAAAAAATACGGAAAAGAATAAGAGAGAAAAGTAGCAAGTAATTAAAGAGCAACAGTAAAAATAACAATATATACAGGGGGGTGCCAGTACAGAGTAAATGTGTGGGGGCACTGGTTAGTTGAGGTAATATGTACAGTTGAAGTCGGAAGTTTACATACACCTTAGCCAAATACATTTAAACTCAGTTTTTCACAATTCCTGACATTTAATACAAGTAAAAATTCCCTGTCTGAGGGCAGTTAGGATAACCAGGTTATTTTAAGAATGTGAAATGTCAGAATAATAGTAGATTTATTTCAGCTTTTATTTCTTTAATCACATTTCCAGTGGGTCAGAAGTTTACATAAACTCAATTAGTATTTGGTAGCACTGCGTTTAACTTGGGTCAAACGTTTCGGGTAGCCTTCCACAAGCTTCCACAATAATTTGGGTAAATTTTGGCCCATTTCTCCTGACAGAGCTGGAGTAACTGAGTCAGGTTTGTAGGCCTCCTTGCTCGCACACGCTTTTTCAGTTCTGCCCACAAATTTTCTATAGGATTGAGGTCAGGGCTTTGTGATGGACACTCCAATACCTTGACTTTGTTGTCCTTAAGCCATATTGCCACAACTTTGGAAGTTTGCTTGGGGTCATTGTCCATTTGGAAGACCTATTTGCAACCAAACTTTAACTTCCTGACTGATGTCTTGAGATGTTGCTTCAATATATGCACATTTTCTTTTCTCATGATGCCATCTATTTTGTGAAGTGCACCAGTCCCTCCTGCAGCAAAGCACCCCCACAACATGATGCTGCCACCCCCGTGCTTCACGGTTGGGATGGTGTTCTTCTTGCAAGCCTCACCCTTTTTCCTCCAAACATAACGATGGCCAAACAGTTCTATTTTTGTTTCATCAGACCAGAGAACATTTCTCCAAAAAGTACTTTCTTTGTCCCCATGTGCAGTTGCAAACTGCATTCTGGCTTTTTTTATGGCAGTTTTGGAGCAGTGGCTTCTTCCTTGCTGAGCGACCTTTCAGGTTATGTCGATATAGGACTGGTTTTACTGTGGATATAGATACTTTTGTACCTGTTTCCCAGCATCTTCAAGGTCCTTTGCTGTTGTTCTGGGATTGATTTGCACTTTTCGCAGAAAAGTACATTCATCTCTAGGAGACAGAATGTGTCTCCTTCCTGAGTGGTTTGACGGCTGCGTGGTCCCATGGTGTTTATACTTGCATACTATTGTTTGTACAGGTGGTACCTTCAGGCATTTTGAAATTGCTCATAAGGATGAACCAGACTTGTGGAGGTTTACAATTTTTTTTCCTGAGGTCTTGGCTGTTTTCTTTTGATTTTCCCATGATGTCAAGCAAAGAGGCACTGAGTTTGAAGGTAGGCCTTGAAATACATCCACAGGTACACCTCCAATTGACTCAAATTATGTCAATTAGCCTATCAGAAGCTTCTAAAGCCATGACATAATTTTCTGGAATTTTCCAAGCTGTTTAAAGGCACAGTCAACTTAGTGTATGTAAACTTCTGACCCACTGGAATTGTAATACAGGGAATTATAAGTGAAATAATCTGTCTGTAAACAATTGTTGGAAAAATGACTTGTGTCATGCACAATGTAGATGTCCTAACCGACTTGCCAAAACTATAGTTTGTTAACAAGAAATTTGTGGAGTGGTTGAAAAACGAGTTTTAATGACTCCAACCTAAGTGTATGTAAACTTCAACTGTACATGTAGGTAGAGTTAATTAAAGTGACTATGCATAGATGACAACAGAGTGGCAGAGGGGTGGGGCAATGCAAATTGTCTGGGTAGCCATTTGACTCAATGTTCAGGAGTTTATGGCTTGGGGGTAGAAGCTGTTTAGAAGCCTCTTGGACCCAGACTTGGCGCTCTGGTACCGCTGGCCGTGGGGTAGCAAAGATAACAGTCTATAACTAGGGTGGCTGGAGTCCTCTGACACCGCCTGGTATAGAGGTCCTGGTTGGCAGGTACCTTGGCCCCAGTAATGTGCCATTCGCACTACCCTCTGTAGTGCCTTGCGGTCAGAGGCCGAGCTGTTGCCATACCAGGCAGTGATGCAACCAGTCAGGATGCTCTCGATGGTGCAGCTGTAGAACCTTTTGCGTATCTGAGGACACATACCAAATCTTTTCAGTCCCCTGGGGGGGAACGGGTTTTGTCGTGCCCGCTTCACTACTGTCATATAGTGTACTTGGACCATGTTAGTTTGTTGGTGATGTGGACACCAAGGAATTTGAAGCTCTCAACCTGCTCCACTGCAGCCTCGTCGATGAGAATGGGGATGAGCTCTGTCCTCTTTTTCCTGTAGTCCACAATCATCTCCTTTGTCTTGATCACGTTGAGGGAGAGTTTGTTGTCCTGGCACCACACGGCCAGGTCTCTGACCACCTCCCTATAGGCTGTCTCGTCGTTGTCGGTGATCAGGCACTGTTGTGTCATGGGGAAATGTAATGATGGTTTTGGAGTCGTGCCGGGCCGTGTAGTCATGAGTGAACAGGGAATACAGGAGAAACACAACTGTGCCGAGTTTATGCAAATATTAGCCTTGTAGCTCTTATCGCGGGACTGTTACTGTGTGAAATCACCTCTCCAGTCAGCCTATTGTGTGTATTGACATTCATATTGTACAGCTTTACCTAAGGATTGGGGATCAATGAAATGGGATATCAAGTAAGAACTGTCTTATAAATTAAGGTTATTTTAGATGACACCTCACTATATAGTTAGTTAGCGAACTATAGCTAACTAGTTAAGTTCATATTTATCTCCAAAAACCTCTGTTTACATTTGGCATTGCCTCCAAAACATCCCGTGAATTTGCACAGCCACATCAATTTACAGAAATACTCATAATAAACATTGATAAAAGATACAAGTGTTATTCACAGATTTAAAGATGTACTTCTCCTTAATGCAACCGCTGTGTTAGATTTTTAAAAAAGAATTTAAAAAAACTTTACGGAAAAAGCAATAATCTGAGTACAGCGCTCAGAGACCAACACAACCCCAAAAGATATCCGCCATGTTGGAGTCAACATAAGTCAGAAATAGCATTATAAATATTCACTTACCTTTTGATCTTCATCAGAATGCACTCCCAGGAATCCCAGTTCCACAATAAATGTTTGATTTGTTCCATAAAGTCCATAATTTATGTCCAAATAACTCCTTGTGTACTGAACGCGCGAACAAAAATCAAAACTCACGACGCACGGGCAGGTCCAGGCAAAAGTTCAGACGAAAAGTCATATTACAGTTCGTAGAAACATGCCAAACGAAGTATATAATCAATCTTTCGGATGTTTTTAACACAAATCTTCAATAATGTTCCAACCGGAGAATTCCTTTGTCTTCAGAAATGCAATGGAACGCAAGCTATCTCATGTGAATGCGCGTGACCAGCTCGTGGCACTCTGCCAGACCTCTGACTCAATCCCCTCTCATTCCCCCCTCCTTCATAGTAGAAGCATCAAACAAGGTTCTAAAGACTGTTGACATCTAGTGGAAGCCTTAGGAAGTGCAAAAGGACCCCATAGACACTGTGTATTCGATAGGCCAAGAGTTGAAAAACTACAAACCTCAGATTTCCCACTTCCGGGTTGGATTTTTCTCAGGTTTTTGCCTGCCATATGAGTTCTGTTATACTCAGACATTCA
Source organism: Salvelinus fontinalis (assembly GCF_029448725.1). Taxonomy (NCBI): domain Eukaryota; kingdom Metazoa; phylum Chordata; class Actinopteri; order Salmoniformes; family Salmonidae; genus Salvelinus; species Salvelinus fontinalis. The sequence continues at coordinate 4,775,064 of NC_074678.1, read as the reverse complement.
AACAGTTTTAGAAACTTCAGAGGAGTATCCAAATCTATCCAAATCTACTAATAATATACATATATTAGCAACTGGGACTGAGTAGCACGCAGTTTACTCTGGGCACGCTTTTCATCCAAACGTGAAAATGCTGCCCCCTAGCCATAAGAAGTTAAGAACAAATTCTTATTTACAATGACGGCTTACTCCAGCCAAACACGGACAACTGTGCGCCGCCCTATGGGACTCCCAATCATGGCCGGATGTGACACAGTCTGGTTTCGAACCAGGGACTGTAGTGATGCCTCTTGCACTGATATGCAGTGCCTTAGACCGCTGTGTGTGTGTTAACTATTTAAGTGTAATAGAATGCTTAAAATGTTAAAATTGTAAATATCTGCATCGTTTTTTGGGAGGGGGGGGGCAAGGAAAATATCGGTATCGGCCAAAAATGTAATATCTGTGCATCACTAGAAGTGATGAAGATCAGCGTATAGCAACACACAGCCGTTGGTCATGTGGATGCTATTCACTGCAGCACCAATTAGGGTCCATGCCAATCCCATTTCAATTCAGTCCATTTAGGAATCAGGAAAGTCATTTGACTAAAATGTACATTTTTGGTTCCTGAGTTGTAACCTGACCCCAACCCTGCCAAGTGGGGAAAGAAAATTCACTGCTAAAAGTGAATCTTGATGGTTGTCGATTTTGATATAGTTGTGATCTGTAAGACGGGTGTGAAAGTGATTGTTACAAGCATCACTCATCACCAACCAAAAGGGCTGGTTGGGGTCATTCCAGTCAATTTAACAAAGTGCACAGTGTAATTCCTCAATGGGCTGAATTGAGATGGAATTGACCCGAACTCTTCCAACAAGCGGGGAAAGTCACTGGTTATTAAACGTATTTAGAGTATTTGGAAGACCGGTGAAAGTGTTTTGTTTTGAAGCATCACTCTGATTTGATTTTATGTATTTGTATTGTTCCAGGGAGACGCCAGGGGTCTGGGTGAGAACCTGGACCTGTCAGACACCGTGGTGCAGCAGAGGCTAGAGGAGCTCAAGGACCACATCAAGAGGGAGATCAGGAAGGAGTTGAAGATTAAGGAAGGAGCTGAGAACCTGAAGAAGGTCTCCACGGACAAGAAGAGCCTGACCTACGTTGACAACCAGCTGAAGAAGAGCAACAGGAAGCTGGAGGAGCTGCACCAGGAGCTTCAGGAGCTCAACGCTCACATCGTGGTCAAGGACCCAGAGATCCTGCTAGGTATAGAACCCTTACCCCCTAACCCAGATGAACTATTAGGAGTTCAACACTCACATCGTGGTCAAGGACCCAGAGATCCTGCTAGGTATAGAACCCTTACCCCCTAACCCAGATGAACTATTAGGAGTTCAACACTCACATTGTGGTCAAGGACCCAGAGATCCTGCTAGGTATAGAACCCTTACCCCTAACCCAGAGAAACTATTAGGAGCTCAGCGCTCACATCGTGGTCAAGGACCCAGAGATCCTGCTAGGTATAGAACCCTTACCCCCTAACCCAGAGGAACTATTAGTAGCCCCAACACTCACATCGTGGTCAAGGACCCAGAGATCCGGCTAGGTATAGAACCCTTACCCCTAACCCAGAGGTACTATTAGTAATGGTGAAATGAACACATAGCTGTTATCCACTTTCCCAAACATGGTGTATGAGGTGAGAGTTTAAGGGCCAAGTCTCCCGGATAACTGACTTGCCTAGTTAGATATAGTAAATACAATTAATTCATCCACTTAGCTAACTAACAAGTAACGAAATACATGGGAAAAAGCTGGAGAGTAATAGCACATCTTAGCCAGTTAAGATATCTGACATTTAGTAGTGAATTGCATACAAGTGGAGCTTCGTCACCTCGTATGAGCCGCACAACAAAGACTCTCGTGCGTGTGTGTGTGTGTGTGTGTGTGTGTGTGTGTGTGTGTGTGTGTGTGTGTGTGTGTGTGTGTGTGTGTGTGTGTGTGTGTGTGTGTGTGTTATGGACTCACCGGCTCCCGTTATGCTATTTACAAATCAACACTTGACTGGCTCTACTACAGTAACCTTCATAATATATAAAATAATGTGATAAGTTGAAATGAATAACACAATCTGCTTTATCCCCTGACTGCAGGTATTAACTTAAAGTATCTACAGATATTCAGATTTAATTGAAAAACTTGAAAGAAAATGTTTTGACGGTATATGAAAACCATCCCGTGGCCATTTCCAAATACTCCGGTATACAGCCTTCTCTCTCGCGCTCTGTCAGCCCCATGTCTCACGCTCTCTCTCAGCCCCGTGCCTCTCAGCCCCGTGCCTCTCAGCCCCGTGATTAGCATGCAGCAGCAACATACAGGAACTCAGGCATTGTTTTATTCACATTCTTTACATTCATATTCAGCAGCTAATGAATGAATGAATGAAGGGAGGAAGGGGCTGAGGCTTTCTGCTGGGTCTAGGAAGGAAGGAAGGAAGGAAGGAAGGAAGGAAGGAAGGAAGGAAGGAAGGAAGGAAGGCGGTCTGGTCTGTAAATAAAGGAAAGAAGGGGCTGAGGCTTTCTGCCGGGTCTGTTAATAAATGAGGATGTGAACATTGTTGCTCTGGAATTATTCAGGATTACTAGACAGAGAAGAGATGCATTGTTCTACCCACTGGGCTCTGCTAGTCTGTGTGGGTTTGATTGCTGCAAGGTTACTGTAGACTAGTGTATTCTTGCATCACCTGGTTGTTAATGACTCTGACCGCTTTTCTGGTATTTTATAAGGATCCACATTAGTTGTTGCAAAAGCAGCAGCTTCTCTTCCTGGGGTCCACACAGAACCTGAAACATAATACAGAACATTAATAGACAAGGACAGAACTAAATCAATTAAAACCATTTTTTTGATAATTAATACAATTTCTTTTTTTTAAAGGCACATATCAATACATACACACAAACTATCTGTATGAGTGAGTGCACATGAGCTTTGTGTTTTAGAGGAAGGGCTGTTGCCTTAATTGGAACGTGTCTGAGTAGGACATCAGGAAGAATGAGCTCTGTGTTTTAGAGGAAGTGGATGGGTCCGAATAGTACATCAGGAAGAATGAGCTCTGTTTTTTAGAGGAAGTGGATGGGTCCGAATAGTACATCAGGAAGAATGAGCTCTGTGTTTTAGAGGAAGTGGATGGGTCCGAATAGTACATCAGGAAGAATGAGCTCTGTTTTTTAGAGGAAGTGGATGGGTCCGAATAGTACATCAGGAAGAATGAGCTCTGTGTTTTAGAGGAAGTGGACGGGTCTGAGGAGTACATCAGGAAGAATGAGCTCTGTGTTTTAGAGGAAGTGGACGGGTCTGAGGAGTACATCAGGAAGAATGAGCTCTGTGTTTTAGAGGAAGTGGATGGGTCTGAGGAGTACATCAGGAAGAATGAGCTATGGGGCTTTTTCTATGTCCAGACCCCCTCTTCCAGAGAACAAGGGTCTTTATGACAGGAAGAAGGGTCTCAAATCAAGTAGTCTAGTCTCCACCAGACTATAGCCATCCTGTTAGTGAAATGGATGAGACTGAAAAGGGGGTGAGGAGTACATCAGGGCAGCGTGAACAGGGGAAAACATTTTTCCAGAGTGAAGGGAGATTCGGACATGAAGAAGGTTCTCAAGTAGGTCTAGACTATTTAGCCATGTTTCAATATGCTCGCTAGGGAACTACATCTGTCTGTCTGGAAACCCTTTTCTCCATGTTCCTGGTTCCATGAGCCATTTAAAGCTGCAGTGTGTCGCCTCTGTTCATGAGACAGACTGCCCTTCACACAGCCTCTGAGTGAGTCCCAAATGGGCCCCTATTTCCTTTATAGTGCACTACTTTTCGCCAGGGCCCATAGGGCTCTGTTCAAGTAAGGGAATCAGGTGCCATTTGGGATGCACACTCTGACACACTCTCTCTGCAAACCTAGCTGCTAGTTGTAAATCTATTTACCCTCTGACACACTCACTCTGCAAACCTAGCTGCTAGTTGTAAATCTATTTACCCTCTGACACACTCACTCTGCAAACCTAGCTGCTAGTTGTAAATCTATTTACCCTCTGACACACTCACTCTGCAAACCTAGCTGCTAGTTGTAAATCTATTTACCTCTGACACACTCACTCTGCAAGCCTAGCTGCTAGTTGTAAATCTATTTACCCTCTGACACACTCACTCTGCAAGCCTAGCTGCTAGTTGTAAATCTATTTAGTCTCTGACACACTCTCTCTGCAAACCTAGCTGCTAGTTGTAAATCTATTTAGTCTCTGACACACTCACTCTGCAAGCCTAGCTGCTAGTTGTAAATCTATTTACCTCTGACACACTCACTCTGCAAGCCTAGCTGCTAGTTGTAAATCTATTTACCCTCTGACACACTCACTCTGCAAGCCTAGCTGCTAGTTGTAAATCTATTTACCTCTGACACACTCACTCTGCAAACCTAGCTGCTAGTTGTAAATCTATTTACCTCTGACACACTCTCTCTGCAAGCCTAGCTGCTAGTTGTAAATCTGTTTACCCTCTGACACACTCCCTCTGCAAGCCTAGCTGCTAGTTGTAAATCTATTTACCCTCTGACACGCTCACTCTTGTTTTCTGTGAGCCCTTTTATATATGATGTCTTATCAAACCTCAGTCATCTATGTAGGCTTACAGGTACAATATGTTGTACACTATATGGTTACTGTATTGACCTCCCCCAAGTTGAACCTGGACCATCTCTATGCTGTTGATGAAGCACCGTAGAACAGTTAACGGCCAAAATGATAAAAACACGTGAGGAAATGAGTGATGCAAAGTATAATGAAAGCAGGCGCTTCCACATAGGTGTGGTACCGGAGTTAATTAAGCAATTAACGTCCCATTATGCTTAAGGTATAAAGATACCCAGTTGCCCCATTGTTTTGGCTACCATGGCTAGAAGAAGAGATCTCAGTGACATTGAAAGAGGGATCTGAACGGAGCATTAGGGGGTTAAAGGGTGTGTGTGTGTGTGTCAGTCTCCAGATCTCAACCTGTCCCATTGGGCTCAGACGCCAGTTCATCGTCTAGTTTTGATTTTGCATTTGGTTGAGTTGTTAACAAATGTGAAATCAATCAAAAATGTCACCCTGTCATTGGATTTAAGTTCAAAGTTTTGGTGGAAAAAAAAAGAAAGAAAAAAGAATTTACCTTTTACGTTGACTTTTTTGTCAAATCCAATCAGTTTTCCATGTTGATTCAATGTCGGTCACAATATAATTTTGGGGTTGAAATGACGTAGAGACAACGTTGTGTTCAACCAGTTTTTGCCCGGCGGGATGGGAGCTTCTGGACAGCGTTTTCAAACACCATTCTTCTCGTGGAAGAATGGTCTCACATCCCTCCAATAGAGTTCCAGACTCTTGTAGAATCTATGCCAAGGTGCATTGAAGCTGTTCTGGCGGCTCGTGGCCCAACACCCTATGAAGACAGTTTATGTTGATGTTTCCTTTATTTTGGCAGTTATCTGAAGGTACAAGCGTCATCTTCTGTCTTGTCCTCCATCTTTCTGAGCTGCTGTGCCCTGGACAGGAAGTAGGAAGTGTTTAGATTTCAGGGAAGTCTTTTTGAAGATATGGAGATTAGTTACTGTACATGTCTTGCTTAGTTAAGACTGATTGTACCACACAGTCTGAACAAGCAGACTGTCTTCCTAAGACATGGAGAGTATTGTACAAACATTGTATTCTTGTAATTCCTTGTGAAAGGTACATTAGGCCTATATGTTGAGTTAAATTGACAGGACAGTAGATCATTCGTGATAGAAAGTGGCCTCCGGTCTCCTGTACGACCTGGTATGAATTTCTGGAGTCTGGAATGGCGTGAGTACAGTAGTACTCTTTTGTGATCGATGTAGTAACGCAAGGGGAAACACCTAAACAGTGATGAAGTCATGTAACTCCCTTCTCCTGTACATCGGGAGGGATTTTCCTGTACATCACAGGGGCTTTTCATAGGGTCTTTTTTTATTATGGGAAATAAACAACTTTGATTCGGTATGCCATTGGGGGGGTATAAGGTTTTATGGAAGATGGTGACAATTGTCAGATATTGTCAAATATGACTTGGAAGTCACTTGAGGATCCAAAAGGGGGAAATGTTTCTCCATGTGACCCAGGGTGGTTGTTCTCTGCAGTCTGTTACATGGCCTTGGCTGTGTACGCTAACGTACTGTTGTGGTGTGGGGCCCAACTCTTTCACCTGGGAGTCAGTCTCACTGAAACCTGTTCTCTCTGTCTGTCAGTGAAACTCAGCTTGTCTGTACAAGCCTTAACAATGTCACATTGATACAATCTGACAGCTACCAATATTGCTCAACAGCCTCTAAATAGAAAAAGATGTCTGGGAAAAATCCTGTCTTTACCAAAAAACATCTCAATTTGATTTATTCATTTGGGCCTATATTACTGTGTGATTATTTTCACAGTATTTACAGTATCAACATGGACTGCGCCGGGTACAATTCAGTACATTTTCAAATAAGCTCACTGACCATTACATTGGCTATCAAGATAAAATGTAACCTTTTTTTAAATTTAACTAGGCAAGTCAGTTAAGAACAAATTCTTATTTTACAATGACTGCCTACCCCGACCAAACACTCCCGTAACCCGGACGACCCTGGGCCAAATGTGCGCCGCCCTATGGGACTCCCGATCACGGCCAGTTGTGATACAGCCCGGGTCTGTAGTGACGCTTCTAGCACTGAGATGCAGTGCCTTAGACCGCTGTGCCACTCGGGAGTCCACTCTGCTTCCTTTTGCATTGTTACATTGTCTGATTTCATCCCTGTTTTTATTTGTAGTTTGACTGTTCTCGCATATCTGTTCTGTTATTGTAGTTCCTGGCTGCCCTCTGACCCCAGACACCCCCAGCAGTGAGTCCAGAATGTGCAGTAGCAGACTGGGGGCTCTGAAGAAACAGAACGACATTGAGCTCAAATGCAAACAAGGAGCTGAGAATATGATTCAGATGTATTCCAACGGATCCTCCAAGGTAGCGTATGATGGGGGAGGGAGGCAGGGCGGCGGTATGGGGGAGGGAGGGAGGGGGGCGGTATGGGGAGGGCGGTATGGGGGGAGGGAGGGGGTATGGGGAGGGGGAGGGCGGCGGTATGGGGGGAGGGAGGGGGGAGGGGGAGGGCGGTATGGGGGGAGGGGAGGGCGGCGGTATGCGGGGGGAGTATGGGGAGGGAGGGAGGGCGGCGGTATGGGAGGGGAGTATGGGGAGGGCGGCGGTATGGGAGGGGAGTATGGGGAGGGCGGCGGTATGGGAGGGGAGTATGGGGAGGGGGAGGGTGGCGGGGAGGGGGGGGGGAGCGGTATGGCTACCCTCAAAAGCTATTAGATTTGCGTTGAGCTGGAATGTCCCCAATGCTTTTAACCTCATTTGAAAGACCATGTACACAGCCGTACAAAGTCGCTGTTATTGAATATGTTACTCGAAGTTGAAATGCTAAGAAAGTTTATTTTGATCTTTTTTTTAAGAGTGAATGAGTAAGTTGTTTTCAAAAGAAATCAAAACAGATGGTGAAAACAAAATGGTGGAAACACTGAGCCAAAGAAATAGCCCATTTTTTTTTTACCATGCTTATGTTTAACATGTATCCCCCCCCCCCACCCCCACCCCTTAACTGTAATAGGATAAGAAGCTGCTTGCCACTGCTCAGCAGATGCTGCAGGACAGCAAGACCAAGATGGAGTTTATCAGGATGCAGATCCTCAAAGCCAGCCAGACTGGTGAGACCAACTACGGCAATAACCACGGTATGAACCCACTATAACCTTAGGAACACATCTCTCACCAGGGGCGCTGTGTTTGTCTGTTGGAGGGCTTTTCCCTCTGCTATATCAAGTATATGTGGGGAATTAGGCTTTTTGGACTTTGTGCGTCCTTTTTTTTTATTTTTATGTTGTATGATTTGGTTTTACACGTAACAAAAAAATGTTTTAACTCCCTGTATAGATATGTTCAAATATGTTCTGGGTTATGAAAAGGTGATAGTTATGATATTTCTGGTCCCCAGTCTCAGTGATAATGATGATACATTTCTGGTCCCCAGTCTCAGTGATAATGATGATACATTTCTGGTCCCCAGTCTCTGTGATAATGAGATATTTCTGGTCCCCAGTCTCAGTGATAATGAGATATTTCTGGTCCCCAGTCTCAGTGATAATGAGATATTTCTGGTCCCCAGTCTCAGTGATAATGAGATATTTCTGGTCCCCAGTCTCAGTGATAATGAGGTATTTCTGGTCCCCAGTCTCCGTGATAATGAGGTATTTCTGGTCCCCAGTCTCAGTGATAAGGATGAGATATTTCGGGTCCCCAGTTTCTGTGATAATGATGAGATATTTCTGGTCCCCAGTCTCTGTGATAATGATGATACATTTCGGGTCCCCGGTCTCAGTGATAATGATGCTACATTTCTGGTCCCCAGTCTCAGTGTCCAAGCCCATCATCAGTCCTCTGGACCTGAGACTAGAGGAGTTGCGACATCACTCCAGGATAGAACATGCTGTAGCTGATGGAGCCCAGAACGTCATGATCTTGCTGGGCTCTTCTGGGAAAGTTACGGAGAAGAAGGCCCACTCTGAGGTGAGACTATGGATTTATACCTAGGGTTGCAAAGTTCTGGTTAATTTACCTAAAATTCCTAGTATTTTTTTCAGAAATCCTGGCTAGAAGATTCCCAGGAAAAGTAGGGAATAAGCAGGAGATCTGAATCTCTAGGCAGGTTTTTTTGGGCTGGATGAAGGAGCGTGAAGTAGACTATCTTACATATTCTTTTCAGATCATGTAAATTCTGTGAATGACGGTAAAGGTAAATGTCAAATCTTATAAGAGAGTCTAGCCAGGTTACCGTAACACATCGGTGTGGAATCCACAGCATACCGTTCCTCACCCAGGTGTTCCATAGTGTTAACCTCTGAATATGTTCTGAAAGCTTGCACTGAACTGAAGTTCTCAGCTGTGTCCAGTCTTATGGTCCTGTGTTATGTCCTAGTATGTCCTAACATTTTAATATTGGTCTCTTTTTTTTTTTTCAGGCTCAAGCCCGGTTCAATGAGTCCAATCAGAAGTTGGACCTGCTGAAGTTATCTCTGGAGCAGCGGCTGAGTGAGCTGCCTAAGAACCATCCTAAGAGCGTTCTCATCATGGAGGAGCTAGCCATGATGGTGTCCCCTCCACAAAGCCCACGCCATAGCGTTATGACTACATACAACCAGTACAGCACGGTCACCAAGCCTGCTGCACTCACAGGTAAGACTCTCCTTTTTAGATCAACAACTCAGTGTTGTCTTTATCGTTACGAGATACCCTAGATTTCAAAACACAGCAGCCTGCTCTTTTAAGTTCAAAGCTCTGAAGCGTTCCTTAAGGTTAACAGAGATGACACGGCATAACACAGCCACCCTCATCCCAAACACACGTGCACATTGTACTGTAAATAGAATAAACCGCTGGTAGACGATGATAAACTTCAGATTGAGACAGTATGTAATGCCTCACCCACTCGGGTCAGACTTGAGCAACATTCTACGTTTACAATAACAACGTGTAAGTCCATAGTGCAGTGGCAGTATGTATCAAGGAGGACTGCTGATTTAAGATCAGTTTTGCCTTCTAGATCACAATGAATAATATTTACATGGACAGGAGGGACCTGATCCTAGACCAGCACCCTTCGTCTTTCTGAGCTACTGTCAAGTGTGTTTTTACCTGCTTTTCTTCCAGGAACGTTGGAGGTGCGTCTGATGGGTTGTCAGGATCTGCTTGAGGAGGTCCCAGGTCGCTGTAAGGCCCCCTCAGCCTCCCACCCCGGCTGGAGCCCCAGTGATCAGCGATCCTCCTTCATGTCCAGAAGCAACAAGAACAAAGGAGCCAGCTCACGCAACCTGTCCAAGACCGACGACCTGTCCAGTTGAGTGTTGCTCTAGTGACTCACACCCCAATGTGTCTCTGATGTTTTGAAGCTGCTCAGAAAAGATGCTCTGACTTAAATGCCTTTTGTATCTAGCTGTGAAATATTGCTCAGTGGTCTGCCTGCTGTTTTGAAACAGAGTGGGTAAAATCAGGGTTGGTGTTCAAATGTTTTTGCACAGAAAATCAAAACAAGAGTTTTCTTAAAGCGCGAGTACAGACACTTGGACAAGTACTCCCTGTTTTCAGTCCGTTTCGTGCCTACTGAACATTACCCTGGGTCCAGATTGTATAAATGTATTCTCTCGCTCTCTCCAGATGAGATCAGTGCTGTGCTGAAGTTGGACAACACTGAAGCGGGACAGACCAGCTGGAAACCAGTCAGCAACCAGTCCTGGGACCAGAAGTTTACATTGGAACTAGACAGGGTAATCTAGACTACACACTACTTCACTGTGGAACTAGACAGGGTAATCTAGACTACACACTACTACACTATATATCCACTGTGGGACTAGACAGGGTAATCTAGACTACACACTACTACACTATATATCCACTGTGGAACTAGACAGGGTAATCTAGATTACACACTACTACACTATATATCCACTGTGGGACTAGACAGGGTAATCTAGACTACACACTACTTCACTGTGGAACTAGACAGGGTAATCTAGACTACACAATACTACACTATATATCCACTGTGGGACTAGACAGGGTAATCTAGACTACACACTACTTCACTATATATCCACTGTGGGACTAGACAGGGTAATCTAGACTACACACTACTTCACTGTGGAACTAGACAGGGTAATCTAGACTACACAATACTACACTATATATCCACTGTTGGAACTAGACAGGGTAATCTAGACTACACACTACTTCACTATATATCCACTGTGGAACTAGACAGGGTAATCTAGATTACACACTACTTCACTATATATCCACTGTGGAACTAGACAGGGTAATCTAGACTACACACTACTTCACTGTGGAACCAGACAGGGTAATCTAGACTACACACTACTACACTATATATCCACTGTGGGACTAGACAGGGTAATCTAGACTACACACTACTTCACTATATATCCACTGTGGAACTAGACAGGGTAATCTAGACTACACACTACTTCACTATATATCCACTGTGGAACTAGACAGGGTAATCTAGACTACACACTACTTCACTGTGGAACTAGACAGGGTAATCTAGACTACACAATACTACACTATATATCCACCGTGGGACTAGACAGGGTAATCTAGACTACACAATACTACACTATATATCCACTGTGGGACTAGACAGGGTAATCTAAACTACACACTACTACACTATATATCCACCGTGGGACTAGACAGGGTAATCTAGACTACACACTACTACACTATATATCCACTGTGGGACTAGACAGGGTAATCTACTTACTCTGGGAAGGTTTTCCCTTTCCCATACAATGCTATCAGTGTCTGAAATCGCCTCAAACAACTTTTTTTTTTTTTAAATCCAGATTTCTGTTTTGTATTTGTGTTATTGTTTCTATTTCACAACCTTCAGCAAATCACACTGATTTATTAGCACGTCGTACCCAGACAGGAAAGGTGAGAGCAGCTCTCTATTCTGGAGTTGTGTAACTCTCTAGCTCTGAATGCCAGGGACGGCTGGTACTAAGTCTGCAGGAATCTACTGCTTTCCCCCGAAGCTTCCAAAAGTCAGGCTTTTAGTGACACTAATGACTCGCGTTAGAGGGGACTAACGGGTGACTCGCGTTAGAGGGGACTAACGGGTGACTCGCGTTAGAGGGGACTAACGGGTGACTCGCGTTAGAGGGGACTAACGGGTGACTCGCGTTAGAGGGGACTAACGGGTGACTCGCGTTAGAGGGGACTAACGGGTGACTCGCGTTAGAGGGGACTAACGGGTGACTCGCGTTAGAGGGGACTAACGGGTGACTCGCGTTAGAGGGGACTAACGGGTGACTCGCGTTAGAGGGGACTAACGGGTGACTCGCGTTAGAGGGGACTAACGGGTGACTCGCGTTAGAGGGGACTAACGGGTGACTCGCGTTAGAGGGGACTAACGGGTGACTCGCGTTAGAGGGGACTAACGGGTGACTCGCGTTAGAGGGGACTAACGGGTGACTCGCGTTAGAGGGGACTAACGGGTGACTCGCGTTAGAGGGGACTAACGGGTGACTCGCGTTAGAGGGGACTAACGGGTGACTCGCGTTAGAGGGGACTAACGGGTGACTCGCGTTAGAGGGGACTAACGGGTGACTCGCGTTAGAGGGGACTAACGGGTGACTCGCGTTAGAGGGGACTAACGGGTGACTCGCGTTAGAGGGGACTAACGGGTGACTCGCGTTAGAGGGGACTAACGGGTGACTCGCGTTAGAGGACACCTGGTGGGGAGATGTTACAGTATGTGTCTTCCACAGTCTCGTGAGCTGGAGATCTCAGTCTACTGGAGGGACTGGAGATCGCTGTGTGCCGTCAAGTTCCTACGCCTGGAAGACTTCCTGGACAACCAACGACATGGCATGTGCCTCTACCTGGAGCCTCAGGGAAAACTGTTTGCTGAGGTACTATTATCCACTTCCCCCAACACACACCCACATGCTAAAAAACGATTTATTCAGAATCTTTACAGAATTTACTCATAACCTTTGACCTATGTGTGTTTTCCCTCAGGTTACATTTTTCAACCCAGTTATTGAGCGGAGATCAAAACTTCAAAGGCAAAAAAAGATATTCTCCAAGCAACAAGGTCTGAAGTTTATTCTGTAAAGTCCAAGCTTGGATGTTATTGGTGTTCTTTTAAAGTGCTGTGTATCACCATTTTGTTGGATTAAGGTCTAAAAATATATATGTTTATTGATTTTATTGATTGGATGAATGAAGCTATGGTTGTGACCCTCTGCTCTGTTCCAGGCAAGACGTTCCTGCGTGCCCCTCAGATGAACATAAACGTCGCTACGTGGGGTCGCCTGGTGAGGAGAGCCATCCCCTCTGTCAACAACTCCTTCAGTCCAGCTCAGCTGCCAGACATGGGGACAGAGCTAGGTCCTGAGTCACAGTCCATCCTACACCTGCCCTCCCCAGCCTCCCCCAGGTAAACACACACACACACACACACACACCTCGTCCAGCGATGATCTATTGGTCTACCCCTGACAGATTGTTGAAGTGAACAGAAATGAAACTTAAAATTGCATGCTAGTGTCAGTTTAGTCCCCTTCTGAAATGACCTCTCTCTCTCTCTTCAGTGACCTGATAGTGACCAAACTGGAGTTTGGCGAAGAGCCCCCACTTCCCCTGAAGCGCCACACTGTGGCTTCTATTGGAGAGCCCATTCTGGAGAGCAGTATCGCAGACGGAGAGAAAGTACAGGTAGCTGTGAATACAATGTATCAATTCACAAACTCTGAACGATTCATGTTGCTGTTGGTTATTTCAGTAAAGAGATGACCATTTAATCAGAGTTTTTCTGACTCGTTTTCATGTTGTTCTTCAGCCTTGTAAGTTGCTCTAGAGAACGTGGTCTGTAATGTAACGCTGTAACATGCCGTGACAGTTCTGTAACTGTTGAAGTTGGTTTTTATTTAACTGTGATTTGGTGTGTTTTGATCTAACCGTAATTGTGATTTGGTGTATTTTGTTCCCAGGAAGCCATGTCTACATTTGACTTCCTGAATGAGAGCAGGAACAGTATGTTGAACTGTAAACTAGACGACAGTGTCGTTGTCGAGCAGCCCAATGAGAGGTTACCTGTCCAACACAACACGGATACCAGGGAGGAGGAAGACTTCCAGTTCAGTCTCATAGACTTTAAATGTGTGGCAGTCCTGGGCCGAGGACACTTTGGAAAGGTAAGGCCACACAGGACCTTCATGTCTTAGGGAGGCCGTAGTGATGTCACACGCATGGCCTTTTTTTATTATTTATTTTTTACCTTCGCCAGATCTAACCGCTCTCTGTTATTCAACAGGTGCTCCTGGCTGACTATGAAAGTACTGGGGAGATGTTTGCTATCAAGGCCCTGAAGAAAGGAGACATTGTATCACGTGATGAAGTAGACAGGTAGGAAGGAACGCCAACAACTTAATGACAATGTACACTGAGTGTACAAAACATTAAGAACAACTTCCTAGGGGGCCTCCATGATGGCACAGTGGTCTAAGGCCCTGCATCACAGTGCTAGCTGTGCCACTAGAGATTCTGGGTTCGAGTCCAGGCTCTGTCGCAGCTGGCTGCGACCGGAAGACCCACTAGCGACTCCTGTGGCGGGCCGGGTGCAGTGCACGCTGACACGGTCGCCAGGTGCACAGTGTTTCCATTCCCCGTTCAAAGGCACTTAAATCTTTTGTTTTGCCTATTGCCCTCTGAATGACACACACACACACACACACACACACACACACACACACACACACACACACACACACACACACACACACACACACACACACACACACACACACACACACACACACACACACACACAGTCCATGTATCAAGGCTTAACAATCCTTCTTTAACCTCTCCTCCCCTTCATCTACACTGATTGAAGTGGATTTAACAAGTGACATCATTAAGGGATCAGAGCATTCACCTGGTCAGTCTGTGATGGAAAGAGCAGGTGTTCTTAATGTTTTGACCACTCAATCTAACTTTGACATGCATCTATATTGATTTATATTGTCTCTCTGATGCATTAAAAATCCTTAGAAATGAAGAATGATCTGTGGTAAAATAACTGACCTCTGTCCTATCCTCAGCCTGATGTGTGAGAAGCGTATCTTTGAGACTGTGAACAACGTCAGACATCCCTTCCTGGTCAACCTGTTTGCGTGCTTCCAGACAAAGGAACACGTGTGCTTTGTCATGGAGTATGCGGCTGGTGGTGACCTCATGATGCACATACACACAGACGTGTTCCAAGAACCTCGGGCTGTGTGAGTAACAACTCCGTATCCCCATACTACACTGAACAAAAATATAAACGCAACATGTAAAGTGTTGGTCCCATGTTTCATGAGCGGAAATTAAAGATCCCAGTCATTTTCTATATACACAAAAAGCTTATTTCTCTCAAATTTTGTGCACAAATATTTTGACATCCCTGTTAGTGAGCATTTCTAATTTTCCAAGAGAATCCATCCACCTGACAGGTGTGGCATATCAAGAAGCTGATTAAACAGCATGATCATTACACAGGTGCACCTTGTGCTGGGGACAATAAAAGGCCACCCTAAAATGTGCAGTTTGGTCACAACACAATGCCACAGATGTCTCAAGTTTTGAGGGAGCGTGCAATTGGCATGCTGACTGCAGGAATGTCCACCAGAGCTGTTGTCAGATAATTTAATGTTAATTTCTTTACCATAAGCCGCCTCCAACGTTGTTTTGGAGAATTTGTCAGTACGTCCAACTGGCCTCACAACCGCAGACCACCCTGTAGCCACGCCAGCCCAGGACCTCCACAGCCGACTTATTCCCTTGCGGGATCGTCTGAGACCAGTCACCTGGACAGCTGATGAAACTGTGGGTTTGCACAACCAAAGAATTTCTGCACAAACTGTCAGAAACCGTCTCAGGGAAGCTCATCTGCGTACTCATCCTCACCAGGGTCTTAACCTGACTGCAGTTCAGCGTCGTAACCAACTTCAGTGGGTAAATGCTCACCTTCGATGGCCACTGGCACACTGGAGAAGTGTGTTCTTCACGGATGAATCCCGGTTTCAACCGGGAAGATGACAGACAGCGCAGCGCGTATGGCGGTGTGTGTGCGAGCGTTTTGCCGATGTCAACGTTGTGAACAGAGTGCCCCATGGTGGGGTTATGGTATAGGCAGGCATCAGAATTGCATTTTATTGATGGCAATTTGAATGCACAGATACCGTGATGAGATCCTGAGGCCCATTGTCGTGCCATTCATCCACCTCCATCACCTCATGTTGCAGTATGATAATGCACGGCCCCGTGTCGCAAGGATCTGGACACAATTCCTGAAAGCTGAAAATTGTCCCAGTTGTTCCATGGCCTGAATATACTGACTGGTTCTCTGATCCACACCCCTACCTTTTTTTTTTTAAAGGTTTCTGTGACCAACAGATTCATATCTGTATATTCCCAGTCATGTGAAATCCATAGATTATCACATTTTTTAGGGCCTAATGAATTTATTTCAATTGACTGATTTCCTAATATGAAGTGTTATAATCTTTGAAATTGTTTTAATGTTTTTTTTATTCAGTGTAATTTCATAGTGGAGTAACGAATGATGTCAATTGAGGCTTTGTTTATTCTCAGGTGGGTAGGTGTGTGTGGTAGATTTTCATGTTTACATCTAGCAGCTTTATTTCCTGTCTCCATCAGGTTCTATGCTGCTTGTGTTGTCTTGGGATTGCAGTATCTTCATGACCATAAGATTGTATACCGGTATGCCCACACAACTGTTCACATACAGCTGTATATATTACTGTACTATACATGAATTGGTTAGTCCCTTACTAGCACCACATATGATGATTTGATACTACAATAGTTGATGAATGACCCTCTTGCATTTCTGTGATCGTTTTCTTCAGAGACCTGAAGCTGGACAACTTGTTGATGGACACAGAGGGATACGTGAAGATCGCTGACTTTGGCCTATGTAAAGAAGGTGGGTGGAGAATTTTTATTTTTACCTTTTATTTAACTAGGCAAGTCAGTTAAGAACATATTATTATTTTCAATGACGGCCTAGGAACAGTGGGTTAACTGCCTTGTTCAAGGGGCAGAACGACAGATTTTTACCTTGTCAGCTCGGGGGATTCGATCGTGCAACCTTTCGGTTACTAGTCCAACGCTCTCTAACCACTAGGCTACCCGCTGCCCCCAGAATGTTCGACACCGTCAGCTCTTTAGTCCAGGACTAAGCTTAATCTGTGTCTGGGAAACTGGCCCTAGGGGTTTAATGCAAGACATATCTAACTCCCTCAGTCTTGAATAATAACCCCTTTTGGTATTGCTTTGTAATAGTTGTCTGCGTTGATCATCTCTCTGTCTGCTGCTGTGTTCCTGTAGGGATGGGCTATCAGGACCGCACCAGTACGTTCTGTGGTACTCCTGAGTTCCTGGCTCCTGAGGTGCTGACAGAGACGTCGTACACGCGGGCCGTGGACTGGTGGGGCCTGGGGGTGCTCATCTTTGAGATGTTGGTAGGGGAGTCACCATTCCCTGGAGACGATGAAGAGGAGGTGTTTGACAGCATCGTAAACGATGAAGTCCGCTACCCACGATTCCTCTCTACCGAAGCTATTTCCATCATGAGAAGGGTACTTGTTTACTTATGTATCTCAGAATGGTTATTTAGATCGGCATGTAAAATAATTCAACGTACACTGAGATTTCAGTCGTGTTTCCTGGACTATTGTTCACCATTTTATGGAGTATAATGTAAATGCCTGTTCTTTTTGTAACTAACTTGACTTTTCCTATCCCCAGCTGTTGAGGAGAAACCCAGAGAGACGTCTTGGGGCTGGTGAGAAAGACGCAGAGGAAGTTAAAAAGCATCCGTTCTTTAGGGTAGGTTCCCTGATCATTGGTTTATGATCCCAATCGCAAAGTGTCACAACGTTTATTAACTCTTCATAATGCATTATAAAAGCGCATTCATAACACCTGTATGAGCTATACGTAATGAAATTATATCTCTCTTGATGGTCTGTATTCCCTCAGAGTGTGGACTGGGACGGTCTACTGGCTAAGAAGGTGCGGCCAGAGTTCATTCCCACCATCAAGGGTAGAGAGGACGTCAGTAACTTTGACGACGAGTTCACCTCAGAAATACCAATCCTGACTCCGCCCCGGGAGCCCAGGGTTCTGACAGCAGAGGACCAGGAAATGTTTGCCGACTTTGACTACATCGCAGACTGGTGTTAGCCAATTACCAGCGTCCTGCTCCTCCTCAACACTACTACACCCTCCCTAACACTGTGAACTGTCTGTAACAGAGACCAACAGCAATATCAACACTCTCACCCCCCCTAAGGATATCAACAACAAGTTGCTGCACTCTGTTCCTTGCTGTCTGTGCCATGTAAGGGATTGGCAGTTTTATGAAGTTTTACTCAACTTTTTTTTATTTGTATTTTTTAACTGTCAATTTGAGACAGCTAAGAGCCATCATTTAGTCTTGTCAGATCACTGGGTCATTCCACATAATCACCTTCTCAGATCACTGGGTCATTCCACATAATCACCTTCTCAGATCACTGGGTCATTCCACATAATCACCTTCTCAGGTCATCTTCAGCTCTCTTAGATATTTCTCTGAACAAAAAAGGATAGACTGAAAATCAAGTTAATAGCTTATGCGGCGTGTAGAAACGGAATTATGGCCCAATAACAAGAAATATATGAAAGGCATTACCACATTTATCATTCTGATCTAGCAGGATGTTATTGTATTGATTTTAAAGTTGCCTTAAACAGTTTAATGTAACACAATTTTTAAGGGCTTTCAATCAATAACTATCATCGGGTACTGAAAACCTACCAAAGCCAGCTGCCAAATACAGTCTTCTCTTCTCAAACTATCTGCATCAGACAGAAGAGACCTTGGCCAAGATTAGACATTGATTGGAGCACTGGAACCTTGTAAAGCAGTTTAACTCCAATCGATGTTTTAATCCTTGATGGGTTTTCAGTTTTTCCTCCTCTCAAACACAAGCAATCCTCACCCCATACATCATGTATTGTGGTATTGAAGAAGAAAAAAAAGCTCTTAGTTTTATACTGTTTTATAAGAAGGAACACTATTATGTTGACTTTGATGTATAGTATAATCATGTTTCACAGGATGTTTGGATACAGGTATATGAAAATGGAGATGGCAGCTCGTGAGAGACTGAGCTATTTTCAAACGAAATGTAGAAATATATATTCACAATAACAAAAGTGTAATTGTTGTTGGCGTGTGACATCATGCCGAAACAAGAATACTTTTTTGTAGTCATTTTGAAAAGACAGTCCTAGTCTGGTGTTATGTTTGCTCATGTGAGGAATGGGTCATGATGGTGTGACAACCACCTCTTCAGTGTTTTGATCTCAAATTTTAGACTGTTTTTAAATGTTCTGGGGCTCGATGGCCATTTTTTTTCTTTTGTGTCTGTTAGCTGAATCAGAACGTCTGCTGATTGGACCATGCATTATCAGTCATTTATACAACTATGTTTCTGTGTGGCTAGCTCATGTCAAGAACAAATTAGACCAACATATCACAAGTAATTAAATACATACTTCATATAATGGAAGCAAAGTCTCTGGCTATTCCTCTTCAAGTGATTAAGAGATATAGGTTGTTGAGGTATTCATGTAGTGTATGCTTACAAACAGGGAATAATGGTGTGGTGTGAGTCCAAAGGGGAATACGGTTCAGTCTGGTAACATATACTGTACCAGTTAACAGTTTGGACACACCTACTCATTCAAGGGTTTGTCTTTTATTTTTTACATTGTAGAATAATAGTGAAAACATCAACTATGAAATAACACATATGGAATCATGTAGTAACCAAAAAAGTATTAAACAAATCCAAATATATATTTTAGATTCTTCAAAGTAGTCACCCTTTGTCTTGATGACAGCTTTGCACACTTGGCATTCTCTCAACCAGCTTCACCTGGAATGCTTTTCCAACAGTCTTGAAGCAGTTCCTACATATGCTGAGCACTTGTGGGCTGCTTTTCCTTCACTCTGCTGTCTAAGTCATCCCAAACCATCTCAATTGGGTGATTGTGGAGGCCAGGTAATCTGATGCAGCACTCCATCACTCTCCTCCTTGGTCAAATAGCCCTTACACAGCCTGGATGTGTGTTGGGTCATTGTCCTGTTGAAAAACAAATGATAGTCCCACTAAGAGCAAACCAGATGGGATGGCGTATCACTGCAGAATGCTGTGGTAGCCATGCTGGTTAGATGTGCCTTGAATTCTAAGTAAATCACAGACCAGCGTCACCAGCAAAGCACATTCACGGTGGGACCACCCGTTCACCTACTCTGTGTCTCACAAAGACACAGCGGTTGGAACTAAAAATCGCACATTTGGAATCATCAGGCCAAAGGACAATTTCCACCGGTCTAATGTCCATTGCTTGTGTTTCTTGCCCCAACCAAGTCTCTTCTTCTTATTGGTGTCCTTAAGTAGTGGTATCTTTGCAGCAATTTGACCATGAAGGCCTGATTCACGCAGTCTCCTCTGAACAGTTGATGTTGAGATGTGTCTGTTACTTGAACTCTGAAGCATTTATTTGGCTGGTAATTCTAATGAACTTATCCTCTGTAGAAGAGGTAACTCTGGGTCTTCCTTTCCTGTGGCGGTCCTCATGAGAGCTAGTTTCATCATAGCGCTTGATGGTTTTTGCAACTGCACTTGAAGAAACATTCAAAGTTCTTGAAATTTTCCAGATTGAGTGTCTTAAAGTAATGATGGACTGTCATTTCTCTTTGCTTATTTGAGCTGTTCTTGCCATAATATGGACTTGGTCTTTTACCAATTAGGGCCATCTTCTGTATACCACCCCTACCTTGTCACACAACTAATTGGCTCAAACGTATTAAGGCAGGAAAGAAATTCCACAAATTAACTTAAGGAACATGTTAATTGAAAAGCATTCCAGGTGACTACCTCATGCAGCTGGTTGAGAGAATGCCAAGAGAGTACAAAGCTGTCAAAGGCAAAGGGTGGCTACTTTGAAGAATCTCAAATATAAAATATATTTAGATTTGAACACATTTTGGTTACTACATGATTCCATAGTTTTGATGTCTCGCTGTTCTTCTACAATGTAAAAATAGTAAATTCTAAAGAAAAACCCTTGAATGAGTAGGTGTGTCCAAACTTTTGACTGGTAGTTCATCCTGAACCGAAACACTCGTAGATAATAAACTGGTACCTCTAGTGAAACCTGACAAACCAGCCTCAAGTCACGTTTCAGACCGTGTGTGCGTGCTACACTACAAGT
Source organism: Salvelinus fontinalis (assembly GCF_029448725.1). Classification (NCBI taxonomy): domain Eukaryota; kingdom Metazoa; phylum Chordata; class Actinopteri; order Salmoniformes; family Salmonidae; genus Salvelinus; species Salvelinus fontinalis. The sequence goes on along the minus strand of NC_074678.1, from coordinate 4,754,079 downwards.
GTACTCTGACTCATGAGTCTGACCTGAGAAACAGGATCCCTCTCCCACGGTCCAGGGCTGCACAGTGAAGAGGCTGTACTGTGCCCCAGCCTGCATTACTGGTCTGAAACAGGGTGTGTGTAGTTTGACAGAGCAGGACCCAGCCATGCTGACACTGTATAAACCTACTGATGATAAAGGAGGGTGATACTTCCAATACTGTTTAATCAAATGCATACAAGTAGAGGTAGAGCAGTGGCGATATCATTTCAGGAATATTTTACAACATTGGGATTGATAGGAAACTCTGTCTTTTTCCTGCCCCCTTTACTAAGTGATATATATATATATATAGGAATGTTTTGTCTACTGAAGGTCTTAAGCATGATAAAAATATCAGACCTTCACAATGAACAAAACCTTGGATTCGCCCCACTCTCTTCCAAACTGAACATAGTTTTCACGGGACTATAAATCCACCTACATTATGAGCAGAATACAAGATTGGTAGTAGTAGACCTATAGTATTATCTATTACTAGGCCAAACAGGATGTCCTTAGCCAAAGTGTTGACTAGGTGGGTTCTTGTCTTCAGGTCCCTCATCGACCGACAGGAAGGAAATGTTCATGTTGGCCCAACTTTCTCCAGGGGAAACGACAGATTTCTAGACCGGAAGAGTTTCAATTTCAAGTTAATGTCACATGCACAAGTACAGTGAAATACCTTTCTTCCTCCAAAAGGAAAAGGAAGTGATTAAATAAGCCAGTGGGGGTCTCTGCCCTGGAGCTGGTCAATTTGGGATCATTCCAGAGAAGCCTCCTGTCTGTCTGGGGGGCAGGAAGAGACAGAAAATAACGGAGCAAACTTGTCCACACAGATCAACAGATACAAAATGGGTTGAAATTAATCAGTAATGGTGGATAATGATGGAAGGAGTCTGGCTGGCGGTCCTTTAGGAAAGAGTCTGGCTGGCGGTCCTTTAGGAAAGAGTCTGGCTGGCGGTCCTTTAGGAAAGAGTCTGGCTGGCGGTCCTTTAGGAAAGAGTCTGGCTGGCGGTCCTTTAGGAAAGAGTCTGGCTGGCGGTCCTTTAGGAAACAGTCTGGCTGGCGGTCCTTTAGGAAAGAGTCTGGCTGGCGGTCCTTTAGGAAACAGTCTGGCTGGCGGTCCTTTAGGAAACAGTCTGGCTGGCGGTCCTTTAGGAAACAGTCTGGCTGGCGGTCCTTTAGGAAACAGTCTGGCTGGCGGTCCTTTAGGAAACAGTCTGGCTGGCGGTCCTTTAGGAAACAGTCTGGCTGGCGGTCCTTTAGGAAACAGTCTGGCTGGCGGTCCTTTAGGAAACAGTCTGGCTGGCGGTCCTTTAGGAAACAGTCTGGCTGGCGGTCCCTTAGGAAAGAGTCTGGCTGGCGGTCCTTTAGGAAAGAGTCTGGCTGGCGGTCCTTTAGGAAAGAGTCTGGCTGGCGGTCCTTTAGGAAAGAGTGGCTGGCGGTCCTTTAGGAAAGAGTCTGGCTGGCGGTCCTTTAGGAAAGAGTCTGGCTGGCGGTCCTTTAGGAAAGAGTCTGGCTGGCGGTCCTTTAGGAAAGAGTCTGGCTGGCGGTCCTTTAATAGAAATCCTGCTTGATTTGAAGCATCACTTGTGTTGTTCAAGGGCCTTATTTGAATTCAGGAAGTGAAAACATGCTCAAATCAACATATTGTAATATCTTATAATTACCTTTTTGTTGTATTATGCATTCCAAACTTGAATAATTTGTATTATGCCTTATTTTACCTAATCAGACTGCATTCATTTTCCTGTAGATTATATGAAGCAATGCAACCAGGAAGATGGCAAAACTCAACCTGGACTCCACTGAACAGTACTGGAAATATTTGCATGAATGAAAAATCATGATAATGGTAGCATGATGAAATTTGGGCCCACTACAATAAGTCCAAAATTTTTCTAAGGTATATATTGACTGTGAAGTATGAACAGTCTTTATACAACCAAGCTAGCTGTGAAGTATGATCAGTCTTTATACAACCAAGCTAGCTGTGAAGTATGATCAGTCTTTATACAACCAAGCTAGCTGTGAAGTATGAACATTGTTTATAAAACCCTACTGTCCTCCGTTATAAAAGGTGTGGGAGGATACTGCATGTGCCCATAATTCACCAGCTCAATCCACTGGTCGGACATCATTAGGCAGACAAGGTTCTACTGAAAGCTAGGATTGCTAGTGCAAAGTACACACAGCGTTGGCATAGATACTCCCGGCTTATTTCCACTTGGTATATAACGCCTCTACAGTAGGTGTGTCCTATCAGATCATGTATCTATAACTCCTTCCCACCAGCCTCCTCTGGTGTACTATCCTTGTTTTACCAATACATTCATGTGACAAAAAAGTTATTTTACTAGCAGTCATCATACACAGAACCACATTCCATTTTAGCTACCTATGTAGGTTAGAACTGACTGAATTCCTGATATTCTAAAAAGTAATATTTTATTCACAGATGAAATACAACACCAGGAGGGATACACAGGATCAAAACATCATATGAAGGGTAGAGGAAAACAACGTTGACAGGATGACGACTGCTACTCAGCAAGCGCTGATGTCACAAAGAGGAAATTCAAACCTGGAAGTTAATCCATTCTATGTGTGTGTCATATAACATCCAATCAAATGAAAGGCAATAAAATAAAAGAACATAAAAAACACGAAGATGTCTACAAATATAAACAGGCCAAACCGTTCCATACCTGTCCTACAAACAGTTCCATACCTGTCCTATCAATCAATCAAGTTTATTTTATATAGCCCTTCGTACATCAGCTAATATCTCCAAGTGCTGTACAGAAACCCAGCCTAAAACCCCAAACAGCAAGCAATGCAGGTGTAGAAGCACGGTGGCTAGGAAAAACTCCCTAGAAAGGCCAAAACCTAGGAAGAAACCTAGAGAGGAACCAGGCTATGAGGGGTGGCCAGTCCTCTTCTGGCTACAAACAGCCTACAAACAGTTCCATACCTGTCCTACAAACAGTTCCATACCTGTCCTACAAACAGTTCCATACCTGTCCTACAAACCGTGCCATACCTGTCCTACAAACCGTGCCATACCTGTCCTACAAACAGTTCCATACCTGTCCTACAAACCGTGCCATACCTGTCCTACAAACCGTGCCATACCTGTCCTACAAAGTAACGTGTTATTGGGGTGTCACAGTAAAAAGAGAGGGTCTTGAGACAAAACCTTATGTCCAACAGGACGTATTTTACTTGTTCCAGTTCTTGAAGATCGCCTCCGCTGCATCCAGAGTGCTGTCTTGCTACAGAGACACACAGACAGGTGATGAGATACGTTCTCCAGTAATCACATGATCATGTTAAACCAAACCCGAAAGAATACATCCTAAACCCCAATCTTTTAACACGGTCCACTCTTTATGTCTAATGAACTGGCCAGTGAGAAAGTCAGTTTTTCTGAATGAGAGAACCCATGTTTACCTTGATGAAGCATAGACGGATGTATTTCCCAAACTGCTTCTTGGAAGCATCACCACAGAATGCTGTGACCGGAATGGCTGCCAGTTTCTACAACAAAACCAGGACAATAACACACGTCAACACACTCTGGAGAGTTCAACTTGTTGATAGTAATTATCCTCATGTGAACTAGTCCTTCATTCAACAAGCCTTTTATATTACCTACAATGTTAACATAAAACAATTACTCTGCATTCATCGTGTGATAGTAAGTGATATTTCATGTTAAAATGTTCCCTAAACCTACTGTTACCACAGAGGTGGCTCAAATGGCACAATATTCCCTATTGTAGTGCACTACTTAGACCAGAGCCCTATGGCACCCTATTCCCTATTGTAGTGCACTACTTTCGACTGGCCAAAGGTAGTACAATATATGGGCTCCCGAGTGGCACAGAGGTCTAAGGCACTGCATCTCAGTGCATAGAGGAGTCACTACAGACCCTGGTTCGATTTCAGGCTGTATCACATCCGGCCGTGATTGGGAGTCCCATAGGGCGGCGCACAATTGGCCCAGCGGCGTCTGGGTTTGGCCGGGGGAGGGCCGTCATTGTAATTAAGAATTTGTTCTTAACTGACTTGCCTAGTTAAATAAAGGTTAAATAAATGTTAAATAAAGGGAATAGGGAGCCATTTGAAACGCAGATAAGATGTGGCATCAAGTTGTTGGTTTTTCTTACCTTCTCCTTAATCATCCACTTGACAAACTTGTAGTCGTAAGGCTCATCATCTCTCATATGAGACAAGTCCTGATCTACAACCATGAAAAATAGAAAAATATAGTAGGGTCAAACTCTAGCCAGTTAATAATGAAGGGTCCTTGTAGTTGTTATGCCAAACAGTCTGTAGGTAGAAACTCTTTATGTTTGGTCCATCCTGTTACCTACTGTTAAATAAGACAGAGACAGGACCTCTACACTTCTGATCATCCCAAGCATGGTTGGTAGTCTGGTCCAGTTTAGCGTTAGCCTGGTCCAGTTTAGCGTTAGCCTGGCCCAGTTTAGAGGTAGCCTGGCCCAGTTTAGAGGTAGCCTGGCCCAGTTTAGAGGTAGCCTGGCCCAGTTTAGAGGTAGCCTGGTCCAGTTTAGAGGTAGTCTGGCCCAGTTTAGAGGTAGCCTGGCCCAGTTTAGAGCTAGCCTGGCCCAGTTTTGCGCTAGTCTGGCCCAGTTTAGAGCTAGTCTGGCCCAGTTTAGAGGTAGCCTGGTCCAGTTTAGAGTTAGCCTGGCACAGTTTAGAGTTAGCCTGGCACAGTTTAGCGTTAGCCTGGCCCAGTTTAGCGTTAGCCTAACCCAGCTTAGCGTTAGCCTGACCCAGCTTAGCGTTAGCCTAACCCAGCTTAGCGTTAGCCTGGCCCAGTTTATCTTTATTTCCTAGGACATTACAGCAAATGGAAGATCTTATGTCATCTTTACCACACTGTTATTATCACATCTACACAACAACCAAGTGAAAACATACTATTTTCATAAAAGTGTATCTTACTAAGGGGTGTGACGTCCACGCACATGAAGTACCCTCCCTCAGGTATGATAGGAGACATGCCAACGTCCTGTAGGATAGCAGCCATACGGTCCCTCTTCCCCTCCAGCTCCACGGCCAGAGAGGAGAAGTAACACTCAGGCCGACCCATCAGCTCATAGTCCCTCAGCAGGCCCTGGGCCACAGCCTCCTGCAGAAACAGATCATAGTCTTGATATACATACATTATTCAAAGCCCTACGGGCCCTGGTCAACAGTAGTGTATTATATATGGAAATAGTACGTTCTTTGGGTTTCCATTCACAACAAGGCAAAATGTGTTGTTTTGACGAGGGTTTGGGTTTTACAACAGTATTTGAATAGCCACTCATTTGATTTCTTAACACTTTGACGGAATACATGTTGCTACAACGATGAGCAGGCCTTACCTGCAGCGGCGTTGGACAGGTGTACAAGGTGTTCTGCATTACAGTCTGAAGGTGCTTTATCAAGTGTTCTGGCCCTATAGACCAGCCAAGCTGCACAACAAAGACTACTGGTTAGAATATACACAACCGTTTCAACTCAACTTCACATGATCAAACACACGGACACGGACACACACACACACACACACACACACACACACACACACACACACACACACACACACACACACACACACACACACGTAATAAAACAAACGGGACAAACACACGTAATACTCTAAAGGTCATAACAGAGGTTTCCCATGCTAAAATGAATCCCTACTCTCTAAAAGTCATGACAGAGGTTTCCCATGCTAAAATGAATCCCTACTCTCTAAAAGTCATGACAGAGGTTTCCCATGGTAAAAACAATCCCAGCCCTTACCTTCCAGCCCGTCACACTAAAGGTCTTCCCTGCACTGCTGATGGTGATCGTTCTGTCCCACATGCCAGGAAGAGTGGCTAGCAAAACAACAAAGAGGGGTGAGGAAACTGTAATCCGAGGTAGACAAACTATTAAACTGAACTAAACGGAATGAAACTAAACTACATTGAACTAAACACAAAACACAGCTGTTTCCTTATATGATGTGAGGAATTATGTTCACAGCCTAAAAACGATTTAAGTACCGTACCTATTTTGATGTGTTGGTGTCCCTTGTAGATGAGCCATTCATATACCTCATCACTGATGCACAGAGTATCGTGTTTGATGCAGAGGTCGGAGATATTCTGAAGCTCACCCTTGGTGAATACCTGGAATATGGGACATGGATTAAACACAGAAACTCACAAGTCACTGTGATAGGGACAGGGTAGTGATGTATTTAAGTCTTTATTTATTTAACCAGGGTGAACCATTTAGGCCAGAATAACTTCTTCACAAGGGAGACCTCGCCAAGACGGCATAGTTCAGACGGTGGAACAAATTGGAAAGTGTTTCTCGGGACATAATGACTAGACCGTAATCACTCAATTGTACTAGGCCTACTTCATGAGAATTGCCGCAGAGGAAAGGGGGAATCAGAGGTGCGAGGGGCTGCCATAGTCAACATCCACGTCTTCGGCGCCCGGGGAACAGTGGCTTAACTGCCTTGCTCAGGGCCCGGGGAACAGTGGCTTAACTGCCTTGCTCAGGGCCCGGGGAACAGTGGCTTAACTGCCTTGCTCAGGGCCCGGGGAACAGTGGCTTAACTACCTTGCTCAGGGCCCGGGGAACAGTGGCTTAACTGCCTTGCTCAGGGCCCGGGGAACAGTGGCTTAACTGCCTTGCTCAGGGGCAGTATGACAGATTTTTTACCCTGTCAACTCAGGGATTCGATCCAGCAACCTTTCGGTTACTGGCCCAACACTCTAACCACTAGGCTACCTGCCGCCTCTACACTCTAACCACTAGGCTACCTGCCGCCTCTACACTCTAACCACTAGGCTACCTGCCGCCTCTACACTCTAACCACTAGGCTACCTGCCGCCTCTACACTCTAACCACTAGGCTACCTGCCGCCTCTACACTCTAACCACTAGGCTACCTGCCGCCTCTACACTCTAACCACTAGGCTACCTGCCGCCTCTACACTCTAACCACTAGGCTACCTGCCGCCTCTACACTCTAACCACTAGGCTACCTGCCGCCTCTACACTCTAACCACTAGGCTACCTGCCGCCTCTACACTCTAACCACTAGGCTACCTGCCGCCTCTACACTCTAACCACTAGGCTACCTGCCGCCTCTACACTCTAACCACTAGGCTACCTGCCGCCTCTACACTTACCTTCCCAATGGGGTTGTTGGGAGTGTTGATAATGATGGCCTTGGTCTTTGAGGTGAATTTACTGGCTAGTTCCTCTGGATCCAGGACCCAGTCAGCACTGGAAATACTACTGGTCTCCTTATTGGATCTCTGAGATGTGTGTGAGGAAGACAAGAGAGAAGTCAAACACTGCATGTCATTCTGCAATATGTATGTTTCCCACAATTACTCAAAACCTCTGTCTATAATATTTTTGAATAGTAGTAGACTTACAAGTCGTAATGGTATCAAGACAGGTGTTGCCCCTGCCATTCGAACCATGGGTACATAGCAATCAAAGAAGGGTTCGATAATTATAACCTAGAGAGAAGAGGAGAGGAGAGGAGAGGAGAGGAGAGGAGAGGAGAGGAGAGGAGAGGAGAGGAGAGGAGAGGAGAGATTACAGATACAGGTGTAACTTTTATGAAACATTATCAAAATGTGAAAATGGTTCAAAAAGTGTAACTTGTCCTAGCCTGGTCCCAAATCTGTTTGTTACCACCATAGGACCAACACAAACAGTTCTGGTACCAGGCTAAATATTAGTCAGTAGGTTAAAACAAAGAATAACCTCTCACCTCATCTCCCACTTCCACCAGTGCCTGCATGGTACTGAACAAGGATCCATAGCCACCTAATGTGACCAGTATCTCCTTGAAAGGATCAATCTGGTGTCCATACACTTTCCCATACACCTGAGAAAGAGCCTTTACCAGAGACGGGTGGCCCTGTAAGAGACCAAACAAAGTACTAGTGTCAGAGAAGCAATACAAGATCATGTACACTTACACATGACTGGAGGCAATCTAATACCAATGTTTTATTTAACTAACAGAGCTTGCTGTGTACTGTAAAGGGACCACCACCCTGTAATACACTAAATGACCACCGTTGACCAGTTTAGCTCAGAATGATCTAGAACTTACACACAAGTGAATCTATACAATTGCAGGCTGGCTGGCAGGCTGACAGGCTGGCAGGTTGGCAGGCTGGTATGGTACATCATTAAACAGTCAATATGCCTGCCGGTGCCAATGACTATGTTGGTGCACTAAATGTAGGCCTAACATATCACATTTCAATAGATAAGATACTCTGTTATTAGACTTACAAAGCCTCTTGTGTACTGGTTGAGCTTGTCTACTGCAGCAGCGTTAGCCAGGCCCTCCTTGATGTAGGCTGGGGGAGGAATGTCGGGGTAACCCTGGCCCAGGTTCACTATGGTGGGGTCTGCTGCCACCGAGGTGAAGGCCACCCTGACACCAACACAGACAGTTAGTTACTGTGCCTTTAATTCATGAAATGAATGTTTTTTTAAACACATTACGACCCCCCAAAGTTCCTTTCAAGTTGTATTATTCGTATGTACGGGATACACATGGTATACACCATCCAATGAACCACTGACTTGCACGCCGCAAAGCAAAGTGGTTGGCAGAGTTTGAGACTCATTCCCATCAGGTGCTACCCTGGTTTCGTAAGTGGGACCAAAGTACAGGTCGTGGTAACCCGGCAACGAACTTACCAAACATTCTTGTCCAGCCCCTCAATCCTTTTGGAGTTTGTATGCCTTGATGATGTCATAACACACTGAGAGAAAGAAGTAGAGATGCCAGGATTAAGCAAGAACATCTACACACAACATTATATTAGGCTATAACAATGTTATAAACATGTCATAACACTCACCTGTGAGTAGCAGATGTTTCTGATACAGTTGATGTTAATCAAGCGGCATGCAGAGCTGAGGGTTCGACGTGTAATGTTCATATCTACAAAAACAGTGCAGATCAATACCATTTTTCATTTGACAGACCAACACTGCAATACAAAACTGATGATCCCAAAAGGTACAGCAGAGAAGAAAAGAAAAAAATATATTTATATATTTCTGCCATAAACACAAGACAATCACTAGAACTGAATGATTGCACAGCATGGCAGCTGTGGTGCAACTTAGAAGTAGCCCAAAACCCTGCAATCTGTAACCAATACATTTTCACCCGCAACATAGTTTTCAAATTAGTCCAATTCCCGGACATGGTAACTCTGATTAGCAGAGACCTGTCTCGATTATGCTCTTTCTTCTACAAACAAATAGGAAATGATTAAATTCATAATTCGAGGTCTTGCAAACACTGCTGGTAAAATGCTAGCTCGGAAAAGATTCTCCAAGCAGATGGACATTATTGTTGATATTAACAGGCTGAGCAATAAACCTGATTTAAATGAAGATGAAAAAGCAGAGCTTGCTAAATGCCAATGTGAACTAGACGACATATATAACGATAAGACACAGGGTGCCTTCGTCCATTCAAAGTCCAAATGAATTGAAAAAGGTGAAGAAAAAACCTCATCTTATTTCTTTCATTTGGAGAAGAGTAGGCAGACTAGGAATAGTATTACATTCATTTATGATAATGAAACTATATCTGATGATCTTGAAGTGATTAATAAGAAAATACACTCTTTCTACAGTTCACTATATCAATCTCATATTTCAAAAAAGGCGACTTGGATTCCTTTTTTGATTCAGTTAATAACTCTGTTAAGCCTACAGAATAAAGGTTTAAGAAACTCAGTGATTCTGATATAGATATTACTGAGTTGGACCAAGCCATTAAACAAAGGCCTATAGGTAAATCACCTGGACCGGATGGCCTGACTCCTGAATTCTATCGACATTTTTGGGTCTGATATTAGAGAGTTATTGCTTTTGGTCTACAAAGAGAGTATTGCTAATCCTATCTTACCTCCTTCTTCTGAGACAGGGACTAATAGTTCTTATACCCAAACCAAAGAAGGACTCTCTTTACCTGGACAACGTTGTTGACAACTGACTATAAGTTACTAGCTCATGCCAACAGGCTGAAAAAAGGCCTTGATGATGCCTTTGACCCTCCAGTGAAACTCAATCAGCCTTCATTAAAGGACAGAGTTTCCATAACCATATACGATTGGTTTTAGATATTTTAGATTACAGTGAGTTAATGGAAGATGTTTGAATTCCTAATGAAATGTGATTTTCACCCTCCAAAATTACAAGTAAATGTTTTCTTCCTCTGGAAAATGATATTCAAGCACAATTTCCCCCCCAAAACATTGATTTGGAATAATAGAGTTATTAAAATGAATAGGAAATCAATTTTCAAAGGCCTTTGGTTTGACAAGGGTATTCATTTTGTATGTGATTTGGTAGACAACACTGAGGAGTTTTTGCCGTTTGATGAGTTCATTGGTAAATTTCAGGTTAATATTACTCAGAGAGAATATATGAAGGTTTGCAAAGCAATTCCATTTCCTCTACTTGGACTTATTATGAACACTTTGTTATATTATGAGGTTGTTCCCTGTTTTCCAAGTTAACAAATTAATGACTTGAATCTTTTGGATAAAAAATGCAACAATAAGTGGATACGATTGGCAGTTAATGAAGTCATTTTTGGTGATTATAATTCAATATATTGCTATGGAAGTGACCAACCCATGCTATGGTCAAAAGCAACTACCTTTCACCTTAATTGTCCCGTTATCACAAAAGTTAAAGAAACTAATTTTAAAATATTTTCTTCCTTCTACCCTGTTAATGATTTCTTGCACAAAAGACTCAATTTTGACAAAATGCCTTGAGTTTTTTGTTCCTCTGATTCAGAATCTATAGAGCATTTCTTTTCTTCATCCTGCCATTCTAGTAAACTATGGATTGAAATTCATGAACGGTTGTGTATAAAATCTCCAGAATTACCTATGTTAAACTTTGATGATGTTAAATGGCATTATGCCTATCCTTGTAATTCCGATAATAACTATTTTATTAACATTATTATTCTCTTGGCTAAATATTATATTCACAAATGTAAATGGGGCGGAAAAATTCCTTATTTTTTTTCATTGAACTGTTACAATTTCACAAATCGCCCAAACTTGTGAAACTTAAAAAATTATTAGAAGTCAAGTCACGGAATGTCTGTTAATGTCTCATTGCCTTGTCACATGTTAATGATGTCCTGAATTATTCTTTTTTTGGGGGGGGGGGGGGGGCATCGCTTCCTGTTCTATTATTTCATTTGTTTTTCATTGTATTCACAGGAATGTCCCTGTATTGATGTGTAATATTGTTATCATTGTTGCAATAAAAAAAATGTTTTACTCTGATTAGCAGCTCCTCTCTGTCTGTCACAATATTGTGTGCAGCTGGCACTGCATGTGCTCTGCTCATGGCAGCTCCGAGTTTATGAGTATCCATAGCAACGGCTCTGCGTGGACTACTCTGCTCAATGAAGAGACAGACTGTAGTTAGATACTGTTCATCCCTCTAAACTACTACAAAACTCAAGGAACAGTAGGCTATTCTTTTCTGTAAAAGGATCTCTCCTGATTTATATTTGGCAAGGTTAAAGCACTTCTGACACCATGTTATGATCTTAGTCATATGACTGTACAGTGCAGTAGAGCACATGGAAACGGCTCAGCTTCAAAATATTAGTGATCAATTTAGTGATACCCAAACAATGCCGGTACCCTAGTTATTGATCATGTTTAAAAAAGGCCTTACCCGGACCTAAAGCAATGTATAATGTCGGGGCCCGCCGGGCTCTGGTTGCAGAGCTCCAAATCCAATACAATGGGACTTTGAATGGAAGGATTTTGGGCGTCAGAGGAGATCTCTTCTCCTCAAGCCCAGGTACTGGTTCAGATCTACTCGGGGTTTTTTAAAGCTAACCAGCTTCAGTTATAGACTAGCGTTGCTAACAGCACCTAGGATGAAGCCTGAGCTGGAATGGGAAGATAACTGAAGATGGCTTGCTTTAGAAACCCCTGAGTAGATCTGAACTAAACGTCCCTACCCTAAACCCTATCCGGGATTCTTGGGACGTGCATACCCTAACCTTTAACCCCTTCCCATTTAAAATGTCAACTTCAATGGGATAGGGACGTTCCAAGTATTCCGGATAGCACGGATCATAAAATATGCACCTGAAATGTCTAGTTCACTTACTTGCAAATAGAGAGAGGAGACGCGTTTAGCAAAACCAGCTCGTGTTTTGCGTCGTTAGATTCTACACGTCAAAATATCCCCACCCCCAACTCTGACCAATCGAATCAGTGAAAAGAATGGGTCGTAGTTATAAACTAAAAACCATTAATGATTGACACTTTCGTGATTCAGAGTCTGATATACATGTTTAAAATTTCAAACGTTTTTAAAGTTATAAAACGTAATAGTTTTAAATCGCAAAGTATTAAATTACGAAACGTACAACATTAATAAGAAACCCATATGTATTAGGAAGCCAAAGGTATTAAAATATACGCAGCAAATAGCAGTAACGTTAGCAGTTAGCAAATAGCAGTAATATTTCATGAATTTTGTCATGAAACTTCACTGCACGTCATTTAAATTATTTCTGAACAAAAGCGAGCAAAGCAAAATAGAATCACACATGTATTTGAAACTGACTTTAGGACATTGCAAGCATACTTACAATTGAAGAATAGACCAACGATATTTAATTAGAGGAAAAGGTGGATTCCAAGGGGAAATGAGCGTGTCTACTTCTCTCCAGCTCCAGCCACATTAAAGGTACATGCCGCAAATTGTGTTTCAGACCAATACAGACCTGCCACTCGGTTAGATATGAAGGGATAGGACTAAAGAAATGTAACTTGTACTGTATAGATGCACAACATGGGCCTGGGTGGCTCACAGGGATATTGGTATCCACAGTAATCCATCAATGATACATTTTTTCAACTCAATCCTCCCCAAATGTTATTTTGAACATAAATGCACTGTAATTTAAGCTTTAAAATTGCAAATGGCACACTCTGCCCCTTTGCAAAATGTGTAGAATTGCAAGAATTTTGCTTTAAAACTTCAATATCTTCTCTCTGCCCCATGGTAAAATGTGTAAATTTGCACGAAATTAGCTTTAAACCTGTACATTTTTTCTCTGTGATATGCCAAGAGTGGAGCCTATAAAATGTTATTTTCCAGGGCCCAAGGTCTGATTAGTCTGGCCATGCACTGCAGAAGTCCTAGTAAAAATGTTTGTTGAGTATTGTTTTCACACTCTGAATGAGTTGTGTTCTGATATTATGAGGGATCCCTGATGAATTTGCTATCATAATAATTTTTAAAAAGGGTCTAAGATGCAAACCATTTTGGGAACCCCTGTTCTAATTCATTAGGCACCTATAAATGATATTCCTCAAAAATCTGTGTTATCTATTTAAAGGCATGGCTACTGGCATATACTAGAGCTAGTGATGTAACCATAGAATTACACATACAGTTGAAGTCAGAAGTTTACATACACCTTAGCCAAATACATTTAAACTTACTTTTTCACAATTCCTGACATTTAATCCTAGTAAAAATTCATTTTCTTAGGTCAGTTAGGATCACCACTTTATTTTAAGAATGTGAAATGTCAGAATAACAGTAGAGATAATGATTTATTTCACCTTTTATTTATTTCATCACATTCCCAGTGGGTTAGAAGATTACATACACTCAATTAGTATTTGGTAGCATTGCCTTTAAATTGTTTAACTTGGGTCAAACGTTTCGGGTAGCCTTCCACAAACTTCCCACAATAAGTTGGGTGAATTGTGGCCCATTCCTCCTGACAGAGCTGATGTGACTGAGTCAGGTTTATAGGACTCCTTGCTCGCACACGCTTTTTCAGTTCTGCCCACAAATTTTCTATGGGATTGAGGTCAGGGCTTTGAGATGGCCACTCCAATACCTTGACTTTGTCCTTAAGCCATTTTGCCACAACTTTGGAAGTATGCTTGGGGTCAATGTCCATTTGGAAGACCCATTTGCGAACAAGCTTTAACTTCAAGACTGATGTCTTGAAATGTTGCGTAAATATATCCACATCATTTTCCTGCCTCATGATGCCATCTATTTTGTGAAGTGCACCAGTCCCTCCTGCAGCAAAGCACCCCCACAACATGATGCTGCCACCCCCGTGCTTCACATTTGGGATGGTGTTCTTCGGCTTGCAAGCTTCCCCCTTTTCCCTCCAAACATAACAATGGTCATTATGGCCAAACAGTTGTATTTTTGTTTCATCAGACCAGAGGACATTTCTCCACATACGATCTTTGTCCCCATGTGCAGTTGCAAACCGTAGTCTGGCTTTTTTGTGGCCGTTTTGGAGCCGTGGCTTCTTCCTTGTTGAGCGGCCTTTCAGGTTATGTCGATATAGGACTCGTTTTACTGTGAAAATAGATACTTTGGTACCTGTTTCCTCCAGCATCTTCACAGGGTCCTTTGCTGTTGTTCTGGGATTGATTTGCACTTTTCGCACCAAAGCACGTTCATCTCTAGGAGACAGAACGCCTCTCCTTCCTGAGTGTTATGACGGCTGCGTGGTCCCATGGTGTTTATACTTGCGTACTATTGTTTGTACAGATGAATGTGGTTCCTTCATGCATTTGGAAATTGTTCCCAAGGATAAACCAGACTTGTGGAGGTCCACAATTTTTTTTCTGAGGTCTTGCCTGATTTCTTTTTATTTCCCCATGATGTCAAGCAGAGGCACTGAGTTTGAAGGTTGGCCTTGAAATATATCCACAGGTACACCTCCAATTGACTCAAAATATGTCAATTAGCCTATCAGAAGCTTCTAAAGCCATGACATAGTTTTCTGGAATTTTCCAAGCTGTTTAAAGGCACAGTCAACTTAGTGTATGTAAACTTCTGACCCACTGGAATTGTAATACAGGGAATTATAAGTGAAATAATCTGTCTGTAAACAATTGTTGGAAAAATGACTTGTGTCATGCACAAAGTAGATGTCCTAACTGACTTACCAAAACTATAGTTTGTTAATTAACAAGAAATGTATGGAGTGGTTGAAAAATTTGTTTTAATGACTCCAACCTAAGTGTATGTAAACTTCCGACTGCAACTGCATGATTGAATTGAATAGGATCTATGTGCATGTAATGCTATATAAATCCTTTCATCAGTGATAAACACTGCTTAAATAACAGTCAATGGCAACACTCAATAAATACACATGTAGCAATGCATAGGCTAATAATAGCAATACAAAAGACTGTATTAACATATGTGTTAGTTATAAGCTAATAATAACAAATCAAACTCCCAGACCTAACAAATAGGCCCAAAAGCCAATGTATAATTGATCAGAAAATGTGGTCAGAGGGTGTGACGCAATTTCGGTGCCTCCATAGGCATCCAGAGGCCAAATGAAGCTCCACCGACTGATCATCCCAAACGTTATAACAATGCGGAGGGCACCGTATAGCTCCGCATTGACATGGTTGGTTGACAGTAGATGGGTGGTTGGAGGTCCTGTATAAACACAAACTCACTGCCTTGACAACTACCTTCATAACAACTCTGCTCAACAGGTCTGTGTTGCTCCGCAAAGCGCAAAAAGTATCACTGCAAATGCTGCAGGGCCAATGTGTAACGGATGTGAAATGGCTAGCTAGTTAGCGTGTATGCGCTAGTAGCATTTCAATCAGTTACGTCACTTGCTCTGAGACTTAAGTAGTGTTGCCCCTTGCTTTGCAAGGGCCGTGGCTTTTGTGGAGCGATGGGTAACGCTGCTTCGTGGGTGACTGTTGTCGATGTGTGCAGAGGGTCCCTGGTTCGCGCCCGTGTCGGGGCGAGGGGACGACGTAAAGTTATACTGTTACATTGATGCTGTTGACCCGGATCACTGGTTGCTGCGGAAAAAGGAGGAGGTTGAAAGGGGGGTGAGTGTAACGGATGTGAAATGGCTAGCTAGTTAGCGTGTATGCGCTAGTAGCATTTCAATCAGTTACGTCACTTGCTCTGAGACTTAAGTAGTGTTGCCCCTTGCTTTGCAAGGGCCGTGGCTTTTGTGGAGCGATGGGTAACGCTGCTTCGTGGGTGTCAGTTGTTGATGTGTGCAGAGGGTCCCTGGTTCGCGCCCGGGTCGGGGCGAGGGGACGGTTTAAAGTTATACTGTTACAAATGCAGACATCGATTTTGACCATTAATCCTGCAAAGGTCAGACATTGCACACACTAATATGCATTTTTCCCCAATATTTAAAGTCTCTGCATATGGTCATCCGTAATCTGAAGTGGCTGTACAGCATTTACTGCATGCAGTCTCAGCCGATCTCAGTGCTTTCATGCTTCTTGCTCTTAGCAGAGCAGAGCTATTGTGAAGGAAATTGTCAAGAAAGTGAGTTTGTGAATACAGGACTTACCGCCCCACCTACTTTCAACCATTCATGTCAATGCGGAGTTATATGGAGCCCCATTGTTAAACAATTTGAGGGGCGAATGGCGATGCGGTACGGAGCTTGATTTGTCCTCTGCATGCCTCCAGAGGCTACGCGATTGAGGCACATCCTCCATATGAGGCCTCCGGCCACATTCGCCGATCAAGCATAAATGGTCTTTTAGTTTGCATATTCGCTAGAAGCACAACACTACAAGATATAAACAGCATGTGAGAGTCCATTAACTACACAACTCAAGTCTCTTTAGATGACATAAAACTTTTAGGTATGGTGTTGAAATGGATCGGTTACAGGTCTGAAGTCATTTTAGGTCGCAGCTGGGTCTCATTGGCTAGACCCTTGTTCGAATCTCATCATGGACAACTTTAGCATTTAGGCAATTTTGCAACTACTTACTACTTTTTAGCTACTTGGTGTGTTAGCTAAAAGATGCTGCATGGTCAATCTGACGTCAGTGATACGGCATCTGCAGAAGTCAAGGCATTCATACCTATTGCGCTTCGCGGAGCAGTACAGAGCTGTTGAGCAGAACTGTTGTGAAGGACGTTGTCAAGGAAGTGAGTTTGTGTTTATACTGGACCTCCCGCCCCCATCTACCGTCCATCAGTTATGTCAACGGGAGCTATACGGAGTTCTCTGCATTGTTATAACATTTGGGAGGCGCACTGCGATGCGGTACAGAGCTAAATTTGGCCTCTGCATCCCTCCGGAGGCTCCGCAATTGTGTCACACCCTCCATATGGAGCCTTCGTCCACATTGACAGATCAAGCATAAATTGGCTTTTAATAAGTCTTTAACCTAACTCCTAACCCTACATTTAACCCTACCCCTGACCCGCAGCCTAGCAAATGTTAGCCACCTAGCTAGTGTTAGCCACAACAAATTGGAATTCGTAACAATATCATATGTTTTGCAAATTCGTAACATTGTACGAATTACAATTCGTAACATATCATACGCAATGGATGATTAACACCCACAAATGAATATATACCATACGAAACATAGTGTGTCGGATTTCCATGTACTATATTATGTCTACCCATGAGTCCAGGCTGTCATCTAGGTCGAGGTGGCTGGCCTTTGAAAAAGACTAGGGATATGCCAACCTGGCCATACTCTTATTCGTAATTGACCGTTTATAGTCGGATCTGATGATACTCGTGATCGGGGGAAGAAAAAAACGGAAGTGTTTTAATATTCCTAAATAGATATTGTCAAAATACTCCCTACAAGTTTATAGACCCCCCAAAAAACTGCAGATTATGAGCAGTGTGCGGAGTGTGTCTGTATCTCCTCAATTTGCAGCGGGCAGTTTGCTGTCACTTAGTCAATAATACTCATCGGCAGTTCATCTTTTTTTCTCCTACTCTCTTCCCGCTTGTTAGATATTATCAAATATGTTCTCATTGTTCTATCTGTGATGTTATTAGCTAACTAACAGTGATTCACACGAAGTTTCGTATTGTTCTTCAAAGAAAATACAAATAGAAGTAGCTACGGTTTTTATCAATGTTTTGTTGGTTACTATTTAGCTAGTCAAAGGTATTGTTTAGGTAACATCATTAGCTAGCTAGCTACACTTAAGCTAACTAGCTATCGTTAGCTAGCTGTCATGTAACGTTAGATGAGGGCCATGTTAAGGCAGCTACTGTAGCTAGCTTCTAAACATATTTTGATAATACAACTGGTATTACTGGTAAAATGCTAATAATACAATTATTGATTAGTAAAGACACAAAAGTACAGTACATCGGCTCTCACTTTTTCATGGAAATCAAACAAGTAGTCTAACTTTACAGGCAGCCTTCTCTCCCCTACACTTGCTTCAGAGTTTAAACTCAAAACTGGTTTTCAAACTCATTGTTGTAACAAATTCACTCATATTAGTTTTATTTGCACAAAACCCTGGTAGAGCATAGGGGAAGTTAGGCCTTGTGGTGTTCATGTTTGCTTATTTTTTGGGGGGGCTTTAAACCAGTCTAATTTCTCACTTAAAACATATTTTTTTTGCTTTTAATACACTGTTATTATTCCTTCCTTTATGTATGAGTCTTTCCATGTAGGCAGCTGAGATGCTCTCAGAAGGTGAGCTGAAGGACTTTGCCCGGGGCCAGTCCCTGTACCGTGTTCTCCAGCCCTGGTGGGACGTCTTCAGCCACTACCTCTCCATCATGATGTTCTCAATCGGAACCCTCGGAGGAACCCTGCAGGCAAGGAATTTTAACAGAAAATGTTTCATTTGTGTTTTATTGCGATTTTCTTCACCAAGCTCTTGTTATTTTCAATGTAATTCCATCTGTCTCCCAGTGTATAAGGCTTTAGTTCCAGGTTATTATGACATTTCTGATGCTTCCTTATGTTTAAATTCCCTTGCCTGCAGGTCACCCTCCGCAAGATCGTCTGCGTCCCCTGTCAGATGACATCAGAAGACTTCTGTGTGGTTTTTAACCATAGAGGCACCACATTAAGGAATGCCACAACTGAAGCCAGCTTCCCTCTCCTCCCCAAGGGCCTTTACAAGCTAGATCTTCAGCAGTATGCTTACGTTGACGCCGTGTGCTACGAAAAACAACTCCACTGGTTCGCCAAGTTCTTCCCCTACGTCGTGATGCTAGAGACTCTGGCTCTTGTGATTATAAGCAACTTGTGGTTCAAGTACCCTAGCACCAGCTCCAGACTCATGCACTTTGTCTCCATTCTCCACAAATGCTGTGATTCTCCCTGGACCACACGGGCCTTGTCAGAGACAGTGGCAGAGCAGGGTGGGGCCCAGCCCTCAATGAGCATGTGTTGTCCTGCTCCCCAGGCCTCTTCAACATCAGAGTATAGCAGCAGAAGGCCGATGGGGACAGAGTTTCTTAGTGTTTTAGACAAAAAGGAAGGTGAGCAGGCCAAAGCTATCTTTGAGAAGGTAAAGAAATTGAAAGTACACGTGGAGGACAAAGACATCATTTATCACTTGTATATGAGGCAGATAGTCACCAAGATTGTGTTTCTGCTGTTCACCTTGGCCTATATCCCTTACGCAGCCTCACATATTCTGTTTGACGTTGACTGTGTGGTAGATTCCCAAGCGCTGATGCCGTTTCAGCCCTTTCACTGTGTTCACTCACTGGCCACCATTTTCCGGCTCCTCTCCTTGGTTTACACAGTACTGATGGTCATTTACAGCTTGACTTGCTTCTACAGCTTCTGGTGGATGATGAGAAACTCTCTCAGGGAGTACTCCTTTGACTCAGTGAGGGAGGAGAGCAGCTTTAGCGACATCCCCGATGTCAAGAATGACTTTGCCTTCATCCTCCACCTCCTGGACCAGTATAACCCTCTGTTCTCGAAACGCTTTGCAGTCTTCCTCTCAGAGGTCAGTGAGAAGAAACTGAGGCAGCTCAACCTGAACTACATGTGGCCTTTGGAGAAGCTGACCCAGAAGGTGATGCGTAACGCTCGGGACCAGATAGAGCTCCATCTCATGCTCCTCAGTGGCATCCCAGAGGCCGTGTTCGATATGAGGGAGCTAGAGGTGCTCAAGCTGCAGCTGATACCGGATCCTAGGCTCACACAGAAGCTTACGCAGCTTGGGAACATGAGAGAGATCTGGCTGGATCATTCTCCTGCCACCGTAGACCTCATGGCTCTGGGGTTTCTCTCTGAGAACCTGAGGATCCTGAGGATGAAGTTCACAGAGGTGGAACAGGCTCCCTGGTGGGTTTTCAGTTTGCGTAACCTGACTGAGCTCTATCTGTATGGAAATATGTTCAATCAGGACAACACGACGTTCGTCAACAGCCTACCCAAGCTCAAGAATCTGAAGGTGTTATTCATCAAGTGCACCATCACCGCGATGCCGAAAGTGATTACCAACTCAATACCCTCGATACAGAAGCTGTCCGTCGACAACGAAGGCACCCAACTCTCTGTCCTGCAGAGTCTGAAAATGATGTCACAGCTCACCTGCTTGGAGCTACTGAACTGTGATCTCCAGCGGATACCGAGTCATATCTTCAGCCTGAAGAACCTGCAAGAAATAGACCTCAAAGGGAACAACCTCAAAACCATTGAGGAGATCATCAGTTTCCAGCACCTTCCCAAGCTCTCTATCCTGAAGCTGAAGTACAACAGTATCATTTACATCCCAGTCCACGTTGGAGTGCTGGGCAACCTGGAGCAGCTTCACCTGGCTCATAACTTCATCAGCTGCATGCCAGCACAGCTGTTCCTGTGCAGCAGACTCTATCTGCTAGACCTCAGTCACAACAAGCTGTCTGCCATTCCCATTGAAATACAGGAACTGAAGAGACTGCAGCTCCTCAATGTGTCTAACAATAATGTATGTATATCATATATGATTACACATTTAATGTGTTCATTCATTAATCAAGTTTTTAGGAACTTTCTGTTTATACAGACACGTGGACATCATTGTAGTTGTGTAGGCTATTTGTGTTAACTTAACCCACAATCCTAAAAGATTTATAAAGCAAGTGTAAAAACTGAGTGTTAAATCATTGTATTGAGAGAATGGTAATATATAGGTACCTTTTTTTGAGAGAGAGAGAAACATCAGAACAACAGGCTGAATTGCAACTTTATAATCAGAATCTATTTGTTTTATCTCTTATACCTCAGATTGACCATCTCCCAGAAGGCATGTTCCAGTGTAAGACCCTCCAGTCCCTACTGCTAGGTCACAACAACCTGTCAGTGGTCCCCCACCAGGTAAGTGAGCAGAGTTGGGGTCAATTCTATTTCAATTCAGGAAGTCAACTGAAATTCAAATTTTCCTCAATGGTTTTCTGTAGGACAGATGTAGGCCCAATACATGGTTGGACAGTAGGCGGCAGGGACTGTGAATAATTATGGATGCATTAATTAGTATCATTCCATAGTTTTCCGTATTGCATGTGTGATAAGTGTTTTGTTTGTTGTGTATTTGTATGCTGATTTCACAAAATGAATTTCCATGTACATGGACAATAAAGGATATCGTATCGTATTATATTGTTCCTGAATTGAATAGCCTTAGTGCAAGTCTGTTTGTGCTATCATGTCAACACCTTGTCACTCATTCCAGTGAAAAGGAGTTGACTTGATAACACAAACAATTCTGGGAAAGGCTTCTGAAGTGAAATGGAATTGACCTCAACCGTGCAGGTGAGTGAGCTGACCAACCTGGTGGTGTTGGACCTGAGGGGGAACCAGCTGGAGAGCCTTCCTGCCGAGCTGGAGGAGTGCCACAGCCTGATGCCTAGTGGACTGCTGGTAGAGGAGGGGCTGCTCAACTCTCTGTCCCCCACTGCCAAGGAGGGATTCCAGAGGCCTGATAAGGAGTACCTTGGGAAAATGGAGGCTGAAGGAGTGGGGAATGCTCTCATCTGTAACCCCATTATCTGTAATACAGCAGGGCATGGAGATACGGGCTGCAGCGTGATATACTCCATGTGATGGGGCTACCCCAAATGAACATCCAACTCAGTGGCTTTAAACCTGGGGTATTAGTAGGCCTACGTGGTTTACCTGGCCTAGCCACAGGGGCTACTTATTTAACATTTATTTTATCTGGGAGTCATACTGAGACTAAGGTCTCTTTTACAGATGAGCCCTGAATTACAAAAATTACAGAAAATACACATTAAAATACAAAGTGCAATCAGAAAGAAAAACTGTCAAAAAACAAACACATTCATTAGTAGTAAGGTCCTCAATCAGATTTCTGAATTACCTTAGAAGCACCAAAACATCACATTTCAGAACATTTTGAAGATTATTCAACAAATAAGGTGCAAGAAAACTGAAAGGTGATTTAACTAACTCAGTAGAAACCAAAGGAATTTCCAGAGTTAATCATCCCTGAGACCGGGGGTGGTAGCTCATAAGTCTAAAGGTTAGTCATGATGTTAGGTACAGGGATTGTTTTTGTAAAAGGGCTTTATAAACGAAAACATAGCAATGTATCAATCTACTTGACATCAAAGCGGGCCAACCAACTTCCTGGTAGAGAATGCAGTGATGAGTACGAAAACTGTCTATACGTTTAAAGGCTCATAAGAGCAAAGGACTAATCGCCTAGGTTAAGTACTAGTAAACGGGAAAATACTTACTTTTATAACAGTAATGTAATATGACTATTCCAAATGAACACTCTCCATGTTCCAATCCACTCTGTTGCTGCCAAGTACAATATACAGTCATTGTTTACAGTGGACCACTGACGAGTTCTGTTTGATAAAAAAAATACTTACATTTTATACTGAGCTCCTGTTGGGGATTTCATAACACGACCATTTGTTTTTATAATGATGATTGCCGTGGTTTAGCCTGTGTGGTCAGACTAGTCACATAACTGTGGTCACTTAGTGTTACTCGTGCCACATACAAATAAAAGTGTGATTTTGTGAACTTAACCGTGACACTGTTTTTGAAAGACTGGGCAAGTCTTATCAGCCCATATCCACAATATTTATTTATTTATTTTTTATTTAAAAAAAAAAACTAGGCAAGTCAGAACAAATTCTTATGTACAATAACAGTCTTCCAAAAGGCAAAAGGCCTGCGGGGACGGGGGCTGGGATTAAAAATAAAAATATATATAAATATAGGACAAAACACACATCACGACAAGAGAGACACCACAACACTACATAAAGAAAGACCTAAGACAACAACATAGCAAGGCAGCAACACATGACAACACAGCATGGTAGCAACACAACATGATAACACAGCAAGGTATGAACATTATTGGGCACAGACAACAGCACAAAGGGCAAGAAGGTAGAGACAATAATACATCACGCAAGCAGCCACAACTGTCAGTAAAGGTGTCCATTATTTGAGTCTTTGAATGAAGAGATTGAGATAAAACTCCAGTTTGAGTGTTTATTGCAGCTCGTTCCAGTCGCTAGCTGCGGCGAACTGAAAAGACGAACGACCCATGAATGTGTGTGCTTTTGGGACCTTTAAGGTGGGAGATCTCTCCACGGTTCTGGATGGCCACCATGTCAGTGTAGTGCTCCGTGCACCACTTTCTAGGAGTGTCCCAGTTCATCGTTTTGTTGGAGTGATGGTAGGACCAGCCCTCTACTCTACTGCACATGGTGACAACTGAGGAATGACATATAAAAAAAAAGGTCAATATTGACATACAGTACATGAATGAGTTTACATGAATGGGATTTTAGAAATACATAGATCTTTTGAAATGTGTTTCTTACTTGAGTACAGGAGGAAGAGGGTGATCCATGAGCTGGGGCTTCTGGCTTGCTGTGATGCAGAGCAGAAGTCCTGTGGAGACAACATCAAGCCATACTTTACTGACTGAGAAATGCATTGACTGTCTGAAATGTATACAAACTAACTAATGCATCTAAATTTTAAGGCATAAACCAATTCTCTCAACAGTACTTACCATTGTACGTTTTAAATGTGATGCTCTTTTGCAGGTAAATCTCTAAAGGATATGTTTCTAGTCTTATCCAGTGGATGAAATGATACTGCTTTCTGGTACTCTGTGCACACATATATATACACCAACCCACACTACAACAACGGCCACAGACCGGAATTCATCGTTATGACACTGCCTGGGCGTGAATAGGCTACTCTGGAATTTCAACTGTTGGAACTCTGCTGTTGGGACAGCTTTATGTAGGCCCTAACAGTTTGTTGGCACCGTTTGTCACCGTTATAGTGCAATTCATGTATTATTTTGTGTTGTGTTGTGTAGTGGCTTTGCTGGCATGCATCCCACTTATTTTAGGTTTTGCCCCACCAAGATTTCCATGCTAAAATCTCCACTGGGTGTGACCAACATTTGCCTCATGCAGTGAGACACATCTCCTTCACATAGAGTTGATCAAGGTTGTTGACTGTGGCCTGTGGAATGTTGTTCCACTCCTCTTCAATGGTTGTGCAAATTTGCTGGATATTGGCAGGAACTGGAACACGCTGTCGTACACGTCGATCCAGAGCATCCCAAACATGCTCAATGGGGGGACATGTCTGGTGGGTATGCAGGCCATGGAAGAACTGGGACAGTTTCTGCTTTCTCTGAATTGTGTACAGATCCTTGTGACATGGGGCCGTGTATTATCATGCTGAAACACGAGGAGATCACAGCGGATGAATGGCATGACAATGGGTCTCAGGATCTCGTCACGGTATCTCTGTGCATTCAAATTTCCATCCATAAAATGCAATTGTGTTTGTTGTCTGTAGCTTATGCCTGCCCATACCATAACCCCATCGCCACCATGGGGCACTCATTCACAATGTTCCAATGGATAGGAAATGTCATTGAGTCCAAAACCTCAAACAAGTTGAGCACACCTTTAAATCGCATGAAAGCCAGTTAGGGCTATTTTTATTTTAAAAATCATGTTTAAATGGCTAAATAACTGAACAGTGCAGCAGGAGTACTTGCTACTGTGATTCCTGAAATGCAGAACCTGTTGGAGTATTTTTTTCAAATCCTAAATTATACTTTTGTTACATTATTTGGTAGATCAGCTGGTTTGCTACCTCTCAGTCTCATTGACCACAAAACGTTGCTAACGCTAGCTAGCTAACCACTTAATGTAATATAACTGTCACGCCTGCTTCCGCTCCTCTCTGGAGCTCGAGGACGCCAGGCTGCCCATCATTACGCACACCTGTCACCATCATTACGCGCATCAGATATCATTGGACTCACCTGGACTCCTTCACTTTGTTGATTGCCCCCTCTATATCTGTCTGTTCCTCAGTTTGTTCCCCGTGTCAGCATTATTGTTGTTTTATTTTCCCCTGTCCAGATGCTGTCCTTGTTTGATTCATGTCTTTTATTTATTAAATGTTCACTCCCTGTACTTGCTTCTCGTCTCCTAGCGTCTGTCCTCACAATAACTTGTTCTCAAAATGTATGTTAGCTAGCTAAGTTGGAAATGTTAGGAATACAACTCCCATCTGCTGTCGATATGATTTGAGAGCACTAGTTAGCTCCAAAAGTGGATAAGGCAGAGTTTCTAAATTAAAAAATAAGTAGTTGAGGATGTTATTAGCTAGCCAACATTGCCATGACATCGCCTGAGTGTTATCGGGGATTTCTATTGGAGAAGCGGTTTCTGCCCATCTTCAGACTGTGTTCTGTGTGGTTACAGCGTTGACTGCATGCTGACAGTGAATTCAGAGCCATTTAGTGGCTAGCTACACTACAAACATCTTTTTACCAGGTTTCTGTGAAGCAATTTTAATGACAGTCAGACACAACATACCCAAGAGTTTCCTGATTTGCAAGGGGTAGTCTGCGTTTATTTGATTGTTTATTAGAGACACCGTTTGAGATCATTCTGAGGGGATTTTGCCAGTGGTTGAATGGAGATTTGGGCATTCTGGGAAAATGTCAGAGGTTGCTAGCCCTCTTGGGATCCTTTCGTGCCACTACCTATTCTTATTCTACTGGTGTATTTGAAGTAATTTTGCTGTCTGTTGGTACATTTGAACTCAAATAGCCATGGACTATTTATTTGCAGCTATTATAAAAAGCATCGGACAGAAAATAATGGAAAAAATAAGAACATTATTAACAATGTTTGAAACGTTTATTATATTTAAAAATACACTTTTTCAACATCAAATTTAATTCTGTAACACAGTGACTGGTTTAAAAATAAATATAACTTTGGCCACTTGTGGTCATATACCAGCCAGTGGTGAACAATTTGTTCAATACAAAACTCCCTTAGGGAGAAAAAAGACATTTTCTGTAGGACCATCATGAGAACAGATGATTCTGTATACTCAACGTAGCACCTCTCTCCCAGTCAGACGATTCAAGGCTATCTAACCTACTGTCACGCCCTGACCTTAGTTTCTTGTTTATGTCTCTATTTTGGTTTGGTCGGGGCGTGAGTTGGGGTGGGCATTCTATGTTTTGTATTTCTATGTGTTTGGCCTGGTATGGTTCCCAATCAGAGGCAGCTGTCAATCGTTGTCTCTGATTGAGAACCATACTTAGGTAGCCTGTTCCCACCTGGTGTTTGTGGGTAGTTGTTTTCTGTTTAGTGTATTGCACCTTGCAGAACTGTTCGTTTGTCACTTTGTTGTTTTGTTCTAGTGTTCGTATTTATTAAAGTATTATGGACACTTACCACGCTGCACCTTGGTCCTCTTCTCTTTCTCCCGACGACAATCGTTACACCTACTACATTACAATACTGAGGAACTGTGATCCAGGTGTGACCAGCAGTTCTTCTTTGAAAACAGAGCCAGCCTGTTCCTGCAGTTGTTCCTGCAGTTGTTCCTGCTGTTGCTGTTGTTACTGTTGTTGGTCTCTATATGAGGCTGTCGATGTTGTTCCGGCTGTTGTTCCGGCAGTTGTTCCGTCTGTTGTTCCTGCTGTTGCTGTTGTTCCTGCTGTTACTGTTGTTGGTCTCTATATGAGGCTGTCGATGCTGTTCCTGCAGTGGTTCCTGCAGTTGTTCCGGCTGTTGTTCCTGCTGTTGTTCCTGCTGTTGTTCCTGCTGTTGCTGTTGTTCCTGCTGTTACTGTTGTTGGTCTCTATATGAGGCTGTCGATGCTGTTCCGGCTGTTGTTCCGGCTGTTGTTCCTGCAGTTGTTCCTGCAGTGGTTCCTGCAGTGGTTCCTGCAGTGGTTCCGGCTGTTGTTCCGGCTGTTGTTCCGGCTGTTGTTCCGGCTGTTGTTCCGGCTGTTGTTCCGGCTGTTGTTCCGGCTGTTGTTCCTGCTATTACTGTTGTTGGTCTCTAAATGAGGCTGTCGATGCTGTTCCTGTAGGTCTGTAAAGGTTCCTCAATGTCTGAGGTGCTGTTCACATCAAACTTGTTAGCTGGAAGGAGGCAATGAAGAGCATATTGATGAATATTGTCAAGTAAGAAATAGCCATTCTGAATCGAATCTGTGTTATGAAACAGGAATGTTTTTGAATTTCTTATGTCTTTCTTATTCCTAGCCAATGACTGAGTGGAGAAGATAAGGGCCTTCTTGTGTGTTTACCTTTCTGTCTGATTCGTTTGAGGAGCCATGCGGCCAGAGACAGGCCAGATAATGACACAGCGCCCCCTGCTGCCAGGCCTAGGATAGTGGGGTTCAATGGAGCCTCAGGTGCTGCTGGAGGAAACAAGAAACAACAGCGGAAAACAGTCAAACAATCTGAATCAACTGATCGGTCACATCACTGACTACAACCCTCTCAAAACATGTTCGTATTTTGGTAGCCCCCTTATGTAGGATATGCATTCATGATGCATTCATAAAGCCTTTATAACCGCTACATAAGACATACTTGGTCCTGATGACCAGCAAATATCCAAATACCCATGGTGATCATAGCCCTCATCACAGCTGAAGTTGCAGACAGAGCCCCAGTGATGTGAGGGGGCCTCACAGCTGACCTGACCCCCCAGAGGAACCACAGGAGAGGGGCACTGGACAGCTGAGAGAAGGACACACAGTGGTTAGTATATAAAAATACCACAAAAGGTAACAAACGGTTGTGAATGAAATCATGAAAATGGTTGTCGCTGGAGAGCTCATGTGTGTGGAGGACATCCATAAGGAGATAAGACCTGTAAGTAAAATGGATGCACGCATGACTGCAACTCGCTGTGGATTAAAGCGTCTGTTAAATGGCAAATATATACAGTGTATATATATATATATATTGAGTTTCTCCCCCACGGAGTTGCCCTCAGAACAGCCTCAATTCGTCGGACATGGACTCTACAAGGTGTCCAAAGCGTTCCACAGGGATGCTGGATCATGTTGACTCCAGTGCGTCCCGCAGTTGTGTCAAGTTGGCTGGATGTCCTTTGGGTAGTGGACCATTCTTGATACACGGGAAACTGTTGAGCGTGGAAAACCCAGCAGCGTTGCAGTTCTTGACACATTCAAACCGGTGGGCCTGGCACCTACAACCATACCCCATTTAAAAGGCAATTAATATTTTGGCTTGTCCACTTACCCCTTATGAATGGCACACATACACAATCCAATTGTCTTAAGGCTTAAAATCCTTATTTAACCGGTCTCCTCACCTTCATCTACACTGATTGAAATTGATTTAACAAGTGACATCAATAAGTGATCATAGCTTTCACCTGGATTCACCTGGTCAGTCTGTCATGGAAAGAGCAGGTGTTCTTAATATTTTGTACACTCGAGCTGAGTAAAACCTCTCACTTCACCTCTTTCTCTCCATTTAAACTCAGTCTATACTGTTTTAGTATTGTGTGTAAATGTGTCAATTGACTGAGATTAAACAGAGAGGAAAAGGCAAAGTGAGAGGTTTTACTCAGCCCCAAATCTGTCCATGAAAATAGGCCCCTGAAGTGAGGAATTTTTGTATGAAGGTCAATGAGATTGTGTCGAATTTGGTCAACAAAAAAATGTCATTGCTCATTTGCTATGTGAGGCTTATTTGATTGAATAGAGGTTTCGTAATGGTTATGTTTATGACCCTGGTAGTTCAGGGCTCCCGAGTGGGGCAGCGGTCTAATGCACAGCATCTCAATGCAAGAGGCGTCACTACAGTCCCTGGTTCGTATCCAGGCTGCATCACAGCTGGCTGTGATTGGGAATCTCATAGGGCGGCACACAATTGGCCCAGTGTTGTCCGGAGTAGGCTGTCATTGTAAATAAGAAATTGTTCTTGCCTAGTTAAATAAATACCTGTAGTTTTACAAATGCACTGATATAAGTGGACGCACGTGACATTTCAGCAACTTTGAGAAAAATGACTTCATATTGGAGTAGTGCCTGTTGTTGTCATAGAGATAGATGGGGGACTAGTCATTGATATAAGCCTTTTAGCAGGGAGATTGCCATTGAAGGCCTCCACCCGTTTCAAGTAGTCACCTGGGTGGGGATTCTATGAGTTGTGAACAATCGGCCAATGAAGAAGAAGGAAATGTAATACTTCAGCATTCTCGCCTCCTCCCGCCTGCCTTGCATCTTTGAGGACATGTATTTCCATTGTTAGAGTGGTCATATGTCTATCTAGTCAATAAAGACATCGGTTTAAAAACTCTTGTCAATATAGACAATGGTTTAAATCAGGTCTATTTTAAAGATGCAAAAAAGTTTGTCCTTACCTTCACAGTGTGGTATCTCCTCACTCCACTCAGCAGCTGATGTGCAGGTCACCGTGATCGCCCCCTTGAGGAGATAACCCTCAGAGCAGCTAAAGTTACAGCTGCTTCCATAGGTGAAGTATTCTCCACAGCTGATAGCACCATCCTGTGGCTGCTGGAGGGTAGGGCAGCTTACAGCTGCAAGACAGAGTGAATAGTGGTGCAGTGGTCAGTCTGTGTCCAGAAACAGTTCTAGACTGTCAGACAATTACAAAACTCTATTTGTCCTCCTAGATATTTCTAATGGAAAATGTCCAGTGTCATTCATATATTTATAGCAACTACAGATGATGTAACATGTTATGGGGGCTACGTTTACAGATATCCAGAACCTGTACACACCAACACACTGCGGCTGTGAGTCGTTCCACTGTCCCGAGGCTCCACACTGCAGGGTAACAGAGCTGGAGGCCAGCCTCTCATAGCCCTCCTCACAGGTAAAGGTACAGGTGGACAGGTAGCTGAAGGAGCCCAGGGGATGGGAGCAGGCCACGGAACCCTTCCCATGTTCATACAGCTCACTGCATAAGACCACTGAGGAGGAGAGGGCAGACCGCAGTACATGACAAAATGTGCCACGATGAAGACATTACTCAAGATACACAACAACTGAAATACAGGAGGTCTAAGCCGTCATACTGGTATAAAGACCGATAGCAAGACACTGAAGTAATTCAAAGAAAGTACAAATCAAAAGGTTACAACAAATGGTAGCTGTTATTTTATTCTCTTATTAGTCTTTCCAGAACACTTTATTTATAAGGTTAATAAGAGGATATACTTACATTCACAGGTGGGAGGCTGTTCCGACCATGATTCTGAGGCTGTGCATCTCACAGGCCCGGAGCTGCTCAGCCTGTACCCCTCTTCACAGGAATACTGACACGTCGAATCAAAGGAGAAATTCCCATTGGGGTGAGAGCAACTGACACTGGCTTTAGCGGGGACAGTGACCTCCTCCATCTTACATTCAACAACTGCCGACAAAGGAAAACAGGCAAGGAGTTACTTTTAAGAGAACTTTGAATGTGATAGCACACTTGTCATAATGACAAATTGGATCAATGTTATTCTAATGATGAAACCTAGGCCTACCTGTCACGTTCCTGACCTGTTTTCTGTTAGTTTTGTATGTGCTAGTTGGTCAGGACGTGAGTTTGGGTGGGCAGTCTATGTTTTCTGTTTCTATGTTGGTTTAAAGGGCGACCTGATATGGCTCTCAATTAGAGGCAGGTTTTTTTCATTTCCTCTGATTGAGAGTCATATTAAGGTAGGTGTTTTCACACTGTTTGTTGTGGGTGGTTGTCTCCTGAGTCTGTGTATGTCGTTGCGCCACACGGGACTGTTTTCGGTTTGTTTGTATGTTCGTTCTTTTATGTAGTCAGGTTTCCCTGTTCATGCGTTCTTCGTGTTTCATGTAAGTTCGTCGTCCAGGTCTGTCTACGTCGTTTATTTGTTTTGTAATTTTCCAAGTGTTTTTCGTGTTCGTCTTCGTCTTTAAATAAATTCATTATGTCATATTCACACGCTGCGTTTTGGTCAAATCCCTGCTCCTCCTCTTCGGATGAAGAGGAGGAGGAAAGCCGTTACACTACCTGATTCAATGCAGATGTTTTTGTCCAACTGACAGGTTACTGAAATGTATTCAAACTGCATACTATAGTTATTTATCACATTTATATACTTTTTTCAATCAATGAAATCCACCATAAAACTTTTGCTATAAGTATTGCAAATTCTTCTCTAATGACAACAACTCATTACGCTGTTAATTTGGCCTATAAATGATCACATTATTGACAGTGGTGGAAAAATTACCAAATTGTCATACTGTAGTAAAAGGAAAGATACTTTTATAGAAAATGACTCAAGTAAAAGTGAAAGACACCCAGTAAAATACTACTTTAGTAAAAGTCTAAACGCTTTTGGTTTTAAATATACTTTAGTATCAAAAGTAAATGTAATTGCTAAAATATACTTCAAGTATTAAAAGTAAAAGTATAAGTCATTTCAAATTCCCTATATTAAGCAAACCAGACAGCACCATGTTCTTGTTTTTATTTTATTTTACAGATAGCCAGGGGCACACTCCAACACTCAGAAATCATTTACAGATAGCCAGGGGCACACTCCAACATCATTTACAGATAGCCAGGGGCACACTCCAACATCATTTACAAATAGCCAGGGGCCCACTCCAACATCATTACAGATAGCCAGGGGCACACTCCAACACTCAGACATCATTTACAGATAGCCAGGGGCACACTCCAACACTCAGACATCATTTACAGACAGCCAGGGTAACACTCCAACACTCAGACATCATTTACAGACAGCCAGGGGCACACTCCAACACTCAGACATCCTTACAGATAGCCAGGGGCACACTCCAACACTCAGACATCATTACAGATAGCCAGGGGCACACTCCAACACTCAGACATCATTACAGATAGCCAGAGGCACGCTCCAACACTCAGACATTATTTACAGATAGCCAGGGGCACACTCCAACATCATTTACAGATAGCCAGGGGCACACTCCAACACTCAGACATCATTTACAGATAGCCAGGGGCACACTCCAACACTCAGACATCATTACAGATAGCCAGGGGCACGCTCCAACATCATTTACAGATAGCCAGGGGCACACTCCAACACTCAGACATCATTTACAGATAGCCAGGGGCACACTCCAACACTCAGACATCATTTACAGACAGCCAGGGTAACACTCCAACACTCAGACATCATTTACAGACAGCCAGGGGCACACTACAACACTCAGACATCATTACAGATAGCCAGGGGCACACTCCAACACTCAGACATCCTTACAGATAGCCAGGGGCACACTCAAACACTCAGACATCATTACAGATAGCCAGGGGCACACTCCAACACTCAGACATCATTACAGATAGCCAGGGGCACACTCCAACACTCAGACATTATTACAGATAGCCAGGGGCACACTCCAACACTCAGACATTATTTACAGATAGCCAGGGGCACACTCCAACACTCAGACATCATTTACAGATAGCCAGGGTAACACTCCAACACTCAGACATCCTTACAGATAGCCAGGGGCACACTCCAACACTCAGACATCATTACAGATAGCCAGGGGCACACTCCAACATCATTTACAGATAGCCAGGGGCACACTCCAACACTCAGACATCATTTACAGATAGCCAGGGGCACACTCCAACACTCAGACATCATTTACAGATAGCCAGGGCACACTCCAACACTCAGACATCATTTACAGATAGCCAGGGGCACACTCCAACACTCAGACATCATTTACAGATAGCCAGGGGCACACTCCAACACTCAGACATCCTTACAGATAGCCAGGGGCACACTCCAACACTCAGACATCATTACAGATAGCCAGGGGCACGCTCCAACACTCAGACATTATTTAGAGATAGCCAGGGGCACACTCCAACACTCAGACATCATTTACAGATAGCCAGGGGCACACTCCAACACTCAGACATCATTTACAGATAGCCAGGGACACACTCCAACACTCAGACATCATTTACAGATAGCCAGGGGCACACTCCAACACTCAGACATCATTTACAGATAGCCAGGGGCACACTCCAACACTCAGAAATAATTTACAGATAGCCAGGGGCACACTCCAACACTCAGACATCATTTACAGATAGCCAGGGGCACACTCCAACACTCAGACATCATTACAGATAGCCAGGGGCACACTCCAACTCTCAGACATCATTTACAGATAGCCAGGGGCACACTCCAACACTCAGACATCATTTACAGATAGCCAGGGGCACACTCCAACACTCAGACATCATTTACAGATAGCCAGGGGCACACTCCAACACTCAGACATCATTTACAGATAGCCAGGGGCACACTACAACACTCAGACATCATTTACAGATAGCCAGGGGCACACTCCAACACTCAGACATCATTTACAAACGAAGCATTTGTGTTTAATGAGTCCACCAGATCAGAGGCAGTAGAGATGACCAGGGATGTTCTCTTGATAAGTGCATGAATTTGACCATTTTCTTGTCCTGCTATTTATTCAAAATGTAACAAGTACTTTTGGATGTTAGGGAAAATGTATGGAGTAAAAAATACATAATTTTCTTTAGGAATGTGGTGAAGGAAAAGGAAAAGTTGTAAAAAAATATAAATAGTAAAGTACAGATACCCCCAAAAACAACATAAGTATTACTTTAACATATTTTTTACTTAACTACTTTACACCACTGATTATTTATTGACATGTTTGTTTTTGAACAAATTAATTTGCTATCTGTGGTTTAAGTTATCTAAAACTGGTTGGCAATGCCCACAGACCAGGGATGTGTAGCCTAAAGGCCAGCAGAGGGCGATATTAATCTAGTATTGAGGGTTTAATTTCACCGTCCAAACGCATTGTATGCTGTCGGCAAGGCACTTGTATCCCCCGTGGACCGGTTCGTACCTAAAACATTCTCCATTCAGGCTGCAAAATCGTTGATTTCCTCCTTAACTAGATGTTATGGCAAGAAGGCTGGGTTAAAAAAGGGGGAAAATATGTGAACTTTCTTAATGAAACACCATTGCCTGCCCAGCTAGGTAACGTTGCATAAAATGTGAGGTGCCAGGACAACAACCTCTCCCTCAATGTGAGCGAAACAAAGGAGCTGATCGTGGACTACAGGAAAAGGAGGGCCCGAACATGCCCCTGTTCACATCGATGGGGATGTAGTGGAGTGGTTTGAGAGATTCAAGTTCCTTGGTGTCTACATCACCAACAAACTATCATGGTCCAACCACACCATGACAGGAGACTGAAAAGATTTGTCATGGGTCCCCAGATCGTCAAAAAGTTCTACAGCTGCACCATCAAGAGCATCCTGACCGGTTGCATTATCGCCTGGTATGGCAACTGCTCGGCATCTGACCATAAGGCGCTACAGAGGGTAGTGCGTACAGCCCAGTACATCACTGGGGCCAAGCTTCCTGCCATACAGGACCTCTATACTAGGCGGTGTCAGAGGAAGGCACAAAAAATTGTCAAAGACTCTAGTCACCCAAGTCATAGACTGTTCTCTCTGCTACCGCACGGCACGTGGTATCGGAGCGCCAAGTCTAGGTCCAAAAGGCTCCTTAACAGCTTCTACCCCCAAGCCATAAGACTGCTGAACAATTAATCAAATGACCACCCGGACTATTTACATTTGCCCCCCCCCCTTTGTTTTTACACTGCTGCTACTCGCTGTTAATTATCTATGCATAGTCACTTTACCCCTACCTACATTTATTTTACCTTTATTTAACTAGGCAAGTCAGTTAAGAACAAATTCTTATTTTCAATGACGGCCTAGGAACAGTGGGTTAACTGCCTTGTTCAGGAGCAGAATGACATTTTTACCTTTATTTTTGGGGCAGCAGCGTAGCCTAGTGGTTTGAGCATTCGACTAGTAACCGAAAGGTTGCAAATTCGAATCCCTGAGCTGACAAAGTACAAATCTGCCGTTCTGCCCCTGAACAAGGCAGAATGATGGCACTGTTCCTAGGCCGTCATTGGAAATAAGAATTTGTTCTTAACTCAAATTTTCAAATCAAATTTATTTGTCACACACATGGTTAGCAGATGTTAATGGGAGTGTAGCGAAATGCTTGTGCTTCTGGTTCCGACCATGCAGTAATATCTAACAAGTAATATAACCTAACAATTTTACAACAACTACCTGTAAAGGAATGAATACGAATATGTACATATAAATATATAAATGAGTGCAAGATGCAGTAGATGGTATCGAGTACAAAATATACATATGAGATGAGTAATGTAGGGTATGAAAACATTATATTAAGTGGCATTGTTTAAAGTGGCTAGTGTACATATGAGATGAGTAATGTAAGCATTATATAAAGTGGCTAGTGATAAATTGATTACATCAATTTTTCCATTAGTAATGGCTAGAGTTGAGTCAGTATGTTGGCAGCAGCCACTCAATGGCTGTTTAACAGTCTGATGGCCTTAAGATAGAAGCTGTTTTTCAGTCTCTCGGTCCCCGTTTTGATGCACCTGTACTGACCTCGCCTTCTGGATGATAGTGGGGTGAACAGGCAGTGGCTCGGGTGGTTGTTGTCCTTGATGATCTTTTTGGCCTTCCTGTGACATCGGGTGGTGTAGGTGTCCTGGAGGGCAGGTAGTTTGCACCCGGTGATGTGTTGTGCAGACCTCACTACCCCCTGGTGAGCCTTACGGTTATGGGCGGAGCAGCTGTTGTACCAGGCGGTGATATAGCCCGACAGGATGCTCTCGATCGTGCATCTGACTTGTCTAGTTAAATAAAGGTAAAATAATGGGCTGGGAAACTACAGCCCTCAGGGGCCAGAGTGAGTGTCACACTTCCCCCCCATCCCTAGCAAACATAGCTGATTAAACTATACCGAACAAAAATATAAACGCAACAATTTCATTTTTTTTACTGAGTTACAGTTCATATAAGGAAATCAGTTAATTGAAATAAATTCATTAGGCCCTAATCTATGGATTGCACATGACTGGGCAAAGGTGCAGCTATACTGGGGAACCAGGCCAAGCCAATCAGAATGAGTTTTTCCCACAAAAGGGCTTTATTACAGACATAAATACTCATCAGCTGACTGGGTGGCTGGTCTCAGACAATCCCGCAGGTGAAGAAGCCGGATGTATAGGTCCTGGGCTGGCGTGGTTACACCTGGTCTGTGGTTGATGCCATATTCTCTAAAATGTCATTGGCTTATGTTAGAGAAATTAACATAAAATTATCCGGCAACAGCCCTGGAGGACATTCCTGCAGTCAGCATGCCAATTGAACACTCCCTCAAAACATGAGACATCTGTAGCGTTGTGTTGTGTGACAAAACTGCACATTTTCTGTGGCCTTTTATTGTCCCCAACACAAGGTGCACCTGTGTAATGACCATGCTGTTTAAACAGCATCTTGATATGCCACATCTTGGCAAAGGAGAAACGCTTACTAATGTAACAGTTTAACTTTAAACCGTCCCCTCGCCCCGACACGGGCGCGAACCAGGGACACTCTGCGCAACAACGACGGTCGCCCACGAAGCATCGTTACCCATCGCTCCACAAAGGCCACAGCCCTTGCAGAGCAAGGGGAAACCCTACTTAAGTCTCAGAGCAAGTGACGTAACTGATTGAAATGCTACTAGCGCGCACCCGCTAACTAGCTAGCCATTTCACATCCGTTACACTAACAGGGATGTAAACTTATTTCTCCACAAAATTTGAGCGAAATACACTTTCTGTGCGTATGTAACATTATTTCACTTCATGAAACATGGGACCAACACATTACATGTTGCGTTAATATTTTTGTTCAGCTTAATCGCATTCTAAACTGAAGGTCGTGATTAGTTGATCATTGGAGTCAGGTGTGTTAGCTGGGGCAAAAGTGTGACACCAATCAGGGCCCCGACGACTGGAGTAGGCAATGGCTCATGTCAAAAAAATAATGCATAGCCCGCCGCTATTGCAGCCATAAAGGTAATGATTGCAGTTAGGTAAAGTAGCATAATATGTTGCGTTCTACCAGCGTTTTCTCGTACCACTATGGCATTGACCATTTTGTATTGATAAAGAGGGTAACGTATTTTGATTTTTATATCATACGGATTTAATCACCAAATACTGCACGATACCAAATGAACGAACTGTTTAGAACAACTGTAATTATTTTATAGTTACTTATTCGTGGTTGTTCAAACGCCAATTCATATTTGATTCTAATGCCCTGCCCGCCTGCCACTGGCTTTTATTTAATGGTTTCGTCCTAATCGTTGACAGGAAGAGCCGGTTGTTTACAGTTGGTACACAGGAAGCGATTTATTTGCTTCACGTTAAAGTTAAACAACGAATATCTTCTCCATTGTTAAATACGTGGATTGCTAACCTATTGGCAATTGACATTATATATAAATGTTTGTCTATTGGCATGAGCATCAACTGAAGTGTCTATGACTGAAGACCAAGTGACAACCAATGCGATGACTACTTTTAGCAAGGCTAGCTTGCGAGCGTAGCCATCTAACTTAGCTGGCTGTCCATACGTAGAAGTGCCACTCAACCAAACAGGTAACACAAACTTCGATGTGACATTAACACTACTGATACTGGGTATACAACGCTATTGCCTTGCTACCTAGCCATTTGTAAAGCAACCAGAGTCTCGCTAGCAGAAATAAGATGATTAGGTTAGCTAGTAGCTAGCTAGCCAGGTGTGAACACCTTTTGCTTTCCGAGTGCCATTTTGCTGTATTAACTCTGCATGACAGGAGTCCAAGAAGGAGGTTAGCGTGACCTGGTTATATCAACAGCATTCAACCATGTCAACTAGCCAGATGTGTATCACTTAACATGCAGATACTAGTTAGCTACGCTGCCTAGCTAGCTAACTATCTGTCATCTGATGATGATGATGATGATGATGATATTTGATTTATTTAAAATTAGGAACTATTGATGATTATGGTTTAGACAAATTATTGAATATATGTGAACTTGATACTGAATTTGTACTTTGTATAGTTTATTTCATGATGTTGATGTGCTTCTGATGGTGTTCAGTGTCTGTTTTTATGTGGTGAAGTTGGGGAAAAAAAGGTCCACAATGTGGACAATAAAGTTTTTCTAATTCTATTTTAAATCCCTGTACAGTGTGATCGTCAGGCACTGCGTCCCGAACAACCGCATCGAGGGGTGAGCGACCATGGGCGCGGAGAGCAGCGCTATGCGGAGCATCATCTTGGAGGAACCGCTCCTAACCCTGCCCTCAGGGCTGACCATGTACTCTGCCGTGCTCCAGGATGGCAAGCCGGCTTCTGTGTTTGTTCACAAGCAGGGCAACGAAGACAAAGTCAACAAAGCTGCTAAGGTAAACGCATATGGTATCTACATGTCTTCCGGACAGAGTATGGCGTCACCCATGCGAGTGACACAGCCGTCTGATTGTTGCCTGGGTACCAGTCTGTTTAGCTGTCATTCCACTCTTTGCCACTCACTGTCACTTGTTGTCATGCCATGTTTAGCATGAGAAGGAGAGGAGTGTTGACAAGGCGCAACGCTCGCTTACAATTATTCAAGCAACTAAGTGGAATGTTATCACAAACAGACTGGATTTCTCCAGGCTAGTCACATTTGGGCAAGGCATCACCAGTGTCTCTGTCTGCTGCCCTGGCTGTAATATATCCTCATGATAAATGGTCACTTGAATTTGTCTGAGCCTTGTTGTGTTATATTTAAGCCCTAGCAGACAGTCTCATCCAGAGTGACTTACAGTAAGTGTGACACATGCTGCTACTCATGATGTGAGGCTACTGGAGGGCAATGATGCTCCCTTGTGTATGTAGCTGCCATTACCAAGGAAATCACTTACCATCCCTTTGCTTGAGTGTGGTATTGTGAAGAAAAAAACCCATCAATGTGATAAGGAAGCACAGCGTTAAAAGGGATAAGGCTACATCCACATCCCTCCAGCCTCTCCCCTCTCGTCCTGTACTGCCTTTTATCACCTGAATAAATTATAGTTTTACATTCATCCTACTTTATACAGGAATGAGCTGCTGGAACAAAATAAGAGCCATTAATGAATGTTCCCTGTAGCACCTGAAGACCCTGAGGCACCCGTGTCTGCTGCGTTTCCTGTCATGCTCAGTGCAGGATGGGGGTATCCACCTGGTGACGGAGCGTGTGCAGCCTCTGGAGCCCCTGCTGGACAGCCTGACTCCGGAGGAGTTGTGTGCAGGCATCTATGACCTGCTACAGGCCCTGATTTTCCTGCATGAGAGGGTAAGGAACACACACACACACACACACACAGACACTATTAATGAAGAATCCCTGCAGGCATCAATTTTTTTTCACACGACCAAAGTGTTGGACGGGAACGTTTTAACATTTAAACTCTCTCACATGATTCTGCGCTGTTCCCTATTGGTTGTCATTTCTGTTATAACATGTCGTCTTTCTCCCCATCAGGGAAAATCGAGCCACAACAACGTCTGCATGTCTTCTGTGTTCGTAAGTGAAGACGGCCATTGGAAGCTGGGGGGGATGGAGACTGTCTGCAAGTTCGCTGAGGCTACCCCGGAGGTGACTGACAATTCAGCTGGAAAGAAATAACTAATCTACTTTCCATCACTATTGTCTGTGGTTATTTTAAGTGTTTTTAAAGTTCTATTCTATTGTCCACCTCAGTTTCTCAGCACCATTCAGAATGTGAGGGAGACCAGTACTGTTCCCCCGGAGGAGCGGGTAAGGTTAACAGGCCCATCACTGTTATTATTAACATTGCATAATTACCAATAATAAAACAGTCTTTAATTGATAGAATCATTCTTTGCAGGTGGAAGGCTTTAAAACGCTGGCAGATAAGCATGCACACTCTCGAGACTGCTTCTCCTTTGGAATGATGGTGGAAACCCTCATCCCTCTCCTGAATTTGAAAATAAATGATTCTCTCAATGGCTATGGTGAGTGGAGAAGCTTTAAAGCCTCAACCTGATTGACTGTTGGGATGTTGAATTTCAAACCTTGAACAGCACACTTGTACACTATGATGGAATGGCTTTTTTTCTTATGGAAATGAACATGATGCTTGAAAATCTCTGACTGTGACGCTCTCTTTCTCCTTTGCCTGGTCTTCTGCTCATCCTCCCTGTCCTCTTCCTGCCATACCTCTTCTCTCTTTCCCCACACTGAGTGTACAAAACATTAGGAATCACCTTCCTAATACTGAGTTGCACCTCCCCATTTTTGCCTTCAGAACAGCCTCAATTTGTCGGGGCATGGACTCTACAAGGTGTCGAAAGCATTCCACAGGGACGCTGGTCCATGTTGACTCCAATGCTTCCCAAAGTTGTGTTAAGTTGGCTGATGTCCTTTGGGTGGTGGACCATTCTTGATACATGGGAAACTGTTGTGTGAAAAACCCAGCAGCGTTACAGTTCTTGACACAAACCAATGCGCCTGGCACCTAAATCTGTTATCTTGCCCGTTCATCCTCTGAATGGCACACATACACAATCCATGTCTCAAAGGTTAAATAATGATTTTAATCCGTCTCCTCCCCTTCATCTACACTGAGTTTGAAGTGGATTTGACAAGTGACATTAATAAGGGATCATAGCTTTCACCTGGATTCTCTGACCCTACGAGGTCTGGAGCCTGCTAGTTTTCTGTTCTACCTGATAATTAATTAGTTCCTGGTTAGAGGTGAACAATGGAACAACTGGCTTGTAGGTCCAGAGTTGATTTTGAGAGGTCTATGTCATGGAAAGAGTTGTAAATGTACACTCTGTATTAGGGCTGAACCCAATTTAGTCGACTGGTCAATTTCTTTGGGGTCGTTAGGCTGTTGGTCGACCGAGATTGTATTTAGTCGAGCAGTAATATATATTTTCGCCCATCTCAGTGAACTAATCCATTGCAGAGGCCCGAGACTAAAAGCCAATTTACGCTTGATCCGAATATGTGGTCGGAGGGTGTGGCGTAAATGCAGAGCCTCACAAATTTTGTAACAATGCGGAGGGCTCTTATATAGCTTCGCATTGACATGATTGGTTAATGGTAGGTGGGTGCGGTACATCCTGTATAAACACGAGCTCACTTCCTTGACAACGGCTCTGCGAAGCGCAAGCAGTATGAATGCCCTGCCTTTCTGCTGTCGTATCACCATAAATGCTGCATGGCCGATGTTGGATTGACTATACGCCCAGATGCACAATGCACTTCTCTCTCCAGAATGCACTCTCTCCTGCCAATTGGTGCACATTCATTGTTTCATAACTTCATTGTGTGAATTGTTTGATTACTAGTGTATATCAATTCCCTGTTTACATACAGTATATCACCAGTACTACGTTTACCATTAATTCATATCATTTCTAATCTACAATGTTGTTGTTACTTCGGTTATGGTCATTTTGTTTAATGCATTCAATATTATTATTCCAGTCTTCACGTTATCATTGTCGGAGTGGACCCATTGTTTAGGCCAGACCCAAGTTAAATAGTTGATACAGTGTTTGAAGTTCGTTGCAGACAGGCCATGTGTCGCCTTAGTGATTTATAGGATATTTATTTTTATCAGGATATTTTCTACCTGCAGGCCTCAACATTTTTTATTTGTTGGCTTTATGTAGGATATTTTTACATAGTTGGCAATGACAATATAAGTTTGTTTTTGGGTAGCATTTGGATTAACCAGGGCCTCCCACTGCATCACAGTGCTAGCTGTGTCACTAGAGATTCTGGGTTCGAGTCCAGGCTCTGTCGCAGACGACTGCGATCGGGAGACACAATTGGCCCAGTGTCGTTAGGGGAGGGTTTGGTTGACAGGGATGTTCTTGTCCCATCGCGCACTAGCGACTCCTCCTGTGGCGGGCCCGGTGCAGTGCACGCTGACTCGGTAGCCAGGTGTGCGGTGTTTCGTGCGACTGGCCTCCGTGTGTCTAGAAGCAGTGCGACTTGGTTGGGTTGTGTTTCAGAGGACGCGCGGCTCTCGACCTTCGCCTCTCCCGAGTTCATAGGGAAGTTGCACCGATGAGACAAGACTGTAACTCCCAATTGCTCCCCAAAAAGGGTAAAAAATAAAATATTAGCATTTTTATCAACCACATGACAAAGATTTTGCAATATGAAAACATTATTCCCAATTAAACTCGTAAAAATGTGCATATGAACACCATAACTGGCGATTGGTGAAAACGGTAAGATAAATTCGTATTCAAAATGAGAGGTTGCCAACTCGTTGTAGCCGATTACCATCAACTTCAGGAGAGTAATGGTCTCTGCAGGAGCGAGAGGAGAATAGTTGGGTCAGGTTAAGTGTTTTTTTTATATTTTAAATAATAATAATTTTGTATTTTATTTTTGGGGTTTGGTTATCTAGCGTTCTGGCATCCTCTTGGGGCATTTGTCTTATTTCATCAAACCGTAAGCTTAGAGCATCAGACGAGCTCAATCCAGATATTTGATTACATCACATAGGGTGTGTCTATATATGGAAAAATACACGTTTAAAATTCAGACCAATCGTGTGATCGGCAGAAATGACATTTACTCCTGAGGTGCTGACCTATTGCACACTACTACCACTGATAATTATTTGACCCTGCTTGTCATCTATGAACGTTTGAACATCTTGAAGAACAATCTGGCCTTAATGGCCATGTATTCTTATAGAGATGAAACGGTATGAAAATGTCATATCACGATTATAGATACCAAAATGATCACGTTATCAGTATTATCGCGGGATTGTTAAAATGTGCTGGAAATGTTCAAGAAGTACTGATACACGCACACACTGAAATCACTTCAAGTTTTATATTGAAAACCAACAACCAATCAGCAGCACTATGTACTTTTTGTGTGTAAAAACATTAACATTCAAGATGGAGCCATGAGAGGTGAAAGTTCCCCTAGTGCAGGTTTAAATGAACGCAACCTTAAGTAAGCACATCAAACATGCATATAAAAACATCAAGTAAAGCAATGTGCATGTAAGAACAATAGAACCATATGTAAACACATCCAATGTGCATGTAAGAACAATAGAACCATATGTAAACACATCCAATGTGCAGGTGTTGACATTAAAATAACAACACAAAATATATAATCCAATCAACAGCACTGATTTGTATGTCTGTTCTTTCCTTCATAAAGGAATAAGGTGCTACTGGCATAACATCCTGTATGTATATTTACTGTCCGGTTTAAGTATTGATCTGCGAGGGGAGACAATGTGCCCGCAGGCACTGAACACTATTCTCTGATGGCACGCTGGTTGCTGGGATGCACGAAAGCTTCCTGGCAACCCTGGCAAGGTGAGGCAGCTCTGATGCAGGGCCCCTCCACCACACCAGTGGATCCTCTTCTGCTGGAATGGGTGGCAGACAGGTGGACTTTCCTCTTAT
Source organism: Salvelinus fontinalis (assembly GCF_029448725.1). Lineage (NCBI taxonomy): Eukaryota > Metazoa > Chordata > Actinopteri > Salmoniformes > Salmonidae > Salvelinus > Salvelinus fontinalis. Next base: position 4,710,453 of record NC_074678.1, on the reverse strand, counting down.
TTTACACTCTTCTGGGGTGGTTGGAATCTGACCCTCTTTACCTCAAGGCAGCAGAGAGGTGATCTTTCTCAGCATCCCAGCCAGGCCTTTTCCCTCTGATGCCACTGTGGGGGTGTTAGTGCTGCTGGTGCTTTGTGGTTCTTCCCTGACTTGTGCAGCTGCCAGCTTCAAGGCCTCCTGGACACAGCTGTGTCAACTTTTGCAGCCTCAGGCTCATCTAACAAGCTCCTTTTTGAAGCAGGGGGTCAATGACACAAGGCATGTGCATGACTCTCTTTGCCCTCTCTGTGTATCTGTTGTTAAGGTCTTCTCTGTGTGTATCTGTTGTTAAGGTCTTCTCTGTGTGTATCTGTTGTTAAGGTCTTCTCTCATTACCCTTTTCATCTCCTTGGTCAGGGATGGCTCCGTATCCTTTTCCACCAGAACATCACGGGTGATGTGGTCCAGGACAGGCTTGATGGCTGACAGTGTCTCTGGGGCAAGTCATCAGATGCCATGTTCCTCTTTCTCCAGTCAGTGTTGCACAGACTGGCTGCTGTTGTCTGAGGAAACATTCAAGCATCTTGTGTGTAGATCCCCCATCGGGTCACCACATCATGGATCAGAGCCTTCGGTGGCATGTTGAGGGCAGCTTGCTTTTCTCTCAGTTCTCTCCTTCTCTTCCAGCTCCGTGAGAAGCCTTGGACCAGATGACGGCAGGCCTTGACTGTTGTGTCAACTCTCTGAATTTTCAGAGCCTTTTTGAGATGGTCAGGTTCAAATGATGGCCAAAGCACCAAGGCCACAAATCTGGGAACTCTTCAAAAGCCTTGATCATGTTTGTTCTGTTGTCTGTGGTTATGCAGACCAGGTCTTTCTTGTTGCCCCCCCCCCCCCCCCCCCCACACACACACACACTCTTCCAGCATATTCTCAAAAAACGTTCTGATGTTGTGATCTTCTGGGAAGAACTGTGTTTCCAAGCACTTTGATTCCAGTTACCAGTCTGGGGTGAGGTAATGGATAGTGAAGCTGATGTAGGGTTGACCACCTCCTGCTTGCACTGGTCCAGAGGTCAGTAGTTGGCAGCAAACCATGTGCCTTTGAGCCAAACTTTTTCCAACATCAGCTTTAACCTGGTTGTACAGGTTTGTGATTTCAGTCTTGGAAAAGAATGTTGGTGATGCCACTTTGTAGTGAGGCACGGCAACCTTTATCAGCCTCAGAAAGCCAGGCCTCTCAACAATATGAAATGGCATCACGTCCTTTGCAGTGTAATATGAAAGGGCTGCAGTGAGGTCTTGAGCATGTTTTGATGTGGGTACATAAGCAGCCTGCCTTTTGTAAATGCTTTCTGGAGTGTCTGTGTCACAACTGTAGATGAGGATCAACCAGTAGCATCACTGGGTTTGCCTGCTGCACGCCCACTCTGTAAACTGTAGATGAGGGACCAGTAGCATCACTGGGTTTGCCTGCTGCACGCCCACTCTGTAAACTGTAGATGAGGAGGGACCAGTAGCATCACTGGGGTTGCCTGCTGCACGCCCACTCTGTAAACTGTAGATGAGGAGGGACCAGTAGCATCACTGGGTAAGCCTGCTGCACGCCCACTCTGTAAACTGTAGATGAGGAGGGACCAATAGCATCACTGGGGTTGCCTGCTGCACGCCCACTCTGTAAACAAGGAAATAGCAAATGTAGTGTTGTTATTATTGGTGTAACATTATAATTATTATTCACACACATCTTCTTGTGTTGCATTTGAATATATGCCATGCACAATATGGCATAAATACAAATGAGTCTTAAGACAGTGATAGTAATTGCAATGAGCCCAACAATTGACACAGGAGTCTTGTATAGGTGTGTGTGTGTATATAGTGTTTCTCCTGTTGGAACACTTTTACAACCAAGTCGACAAATGATGAATTTTAAATGAACAAAATATGTTGGTTGGGTGACTAAACTACATAAGGTGTTATCATGTGCAAAGGGAGAATAGTCTGCAGACACACGACCCACACAGCAGCAGAACAACGGGTAGTGTTTATTACAAGAGTAGGTAACACTGAAAGCTTCAGTTTACCTTATTGACAAGCTATTAGCAAATTAGACAAACCATGACATTTTCCCCCATTCCCGAAGTCCCTGCATTGAGCTAAAGGTTAACTTCCCTTGCATTCGCTATAAAGTGGTGGTCACAAAGGTCACCCTGTTTGCATGTTCTGCAGACAGGATGACCATCTTCGATTTTTAAGTTTCCCTCCGCACTCTTGTAAAAGCCAAAATACAATCACACTTCATATTTGGTCCTCTTAGAAGGCTGGAAAATCTCCCGAATGCTGTCACTGCCTTCCGCCATGTTTTCACACAAAACAAAACCCACGTTGCACAGCTGCACCTGCGTCAGACTGTTGCTAACTTTGGTTGACGCTGGACAGTATTTACCGTGAGTTTTTCAAACTGTGGTAATCAAACACGGTTTTAATGATGATTCAACATTTGAAACAGTAATACTAACCGTTGGGAAATTTTCCCATGTTTTATCATGTAACCGTTTCATCCCTTGTACTCTTATCTCCACCCGGTACAGCCAGAAGAAGACTGGCCACCCCTCAGAGCCTGGTTCCTCTCTTGGTTTCTTCCTATGTTCCTGCCTTTTTTCTAGGGAGTTTTTCCTAGCCACTGTGCTTCTACATCTGCATTGCTTGCTGTTTGGGGTTTTAGGCTGGGTTTCTGTATTAGCTTTGTGACGTCGTCTGATATATAAAAAAGGGCTTTATAAGTACATGTTGATTGATTTTAAAAGTGCAGATTGTCAGCTTTTAATTTGAGGGAACTCACTGTATCATCTCTTTCTTTAGTCTCTGAAGAGTTATCAGGCAGTCTGAAGAGGACTCTCCAAGCAGGCCTGTTGACCTCTGATCCACTGTCTCGGCCCTCCCTCAGCTCCCTACTCACTCACGACTTCTTCAGAAATGACTTTCTGGAGGTCATGAATTTTCTGAAGAGCCTGACCCTGAAGGCCGAAGAAGAGAAGAATGAATTCTTTAAGTGAGTGAGTGACTGTGTGTGCATATTAATTAGGCTGTTAGTGATTGTCGGTGACAGCTCTGCCTTTGTCATCGTTCCTAGTATGGGCTGACCCTGTAAAACGACTCCTTTCACTGCACCTATCCGGTGTATGTGACAATACATTGTTATCTTTGAGATTATTTATTTTCCTCAAATAACAAAATGTCTGCCAATTAACTTGTTACTGTCTGAGCCCACAGAAAGTATCCTCTGTCTGTACGGTAGGTTTCTGTTGGACCGGGTGCAGAGCCTGCCAGAGGAACTGATAGCAACGCGTCTTGTCCCAAAACTTCTCAATGGGATGGTGTTTGCTGAACCCACTGCTGTGAAGAGCTTTCTGCCTCACCTCTTAAAGCCAAAGAAAGGTTTGTATTTTTTTGATATTTATTGGCTATTTATCACCCGTGTGGAGCACTCTGGGTCAATGACAAGTCACCTGGGTCTGACAACTTGGATGGAAAATTACTGAGGACAATATTGCCACTCCTATTTGTGATCTCTTCAATCTAAGCCTACTAGAAAGTGTCTCCTCAGGCCTGGAGGGAAGCAAAAGTCATTCCACTACCTAAAAGTAGCAAAGCACCTTTTACTGGCTCCAACAGCCGACCAATCAGCCTGTTACCAACCCTTAGTAAACGTTAGGGGGGGAAATTGTTTGCCCAGATGTTATTTCACAGTAGACAAATGAGCAGATTTTGAGCTTATAGGGAAGGGCATTCAACATGTACACAGTTTACACAAATGACTGATGATTGGCTGAGAGGAATGTATAATACAATTATTGTGGGAGCTGTTTTGTTAGACTTCAGTGCAGCTTGACATTATTGATCATCATCTGATGCTGAAAAACGTGTTATACCAGGGATCGGGGTGGGGGCCACAAAAAAACAATTCGTCATGAGGGGCTGCAGTGGCTCTTGGGTCTGCGCACCCACATCACCCCCCCACCCTGCAAGCAAAACATTGTAGCGACCCCCTCTCGTGAAAGCGAAGACAAAGTTTATTTCCTGCAATTATGCCCATTTTGCCATGTGGCGTAGAGAACATGGTGCCGTTTTGAAAGCAGTCACGCATGTCCTCCAGGGCAGCTGTCAATCTTAACTAATGACTTGGCTCTGAGTCAAGTCAGTGTGTCTGTGTATGCAGATGACTCGGTATATTCAACTACCACGGTGACGTCACTGTGACGTCACTGCAACGCTTAACAAAGAGCTGAAGGTAGTTTCAGAATAATAAAGAAAAAAAGAAAATGGTCCTAAATATTTTAAACTATTAAAACATTGTGTTTGGGACAAATCATTCCCAAACCTCAACTAAAATCATGTAATGAATGTGGAAATTGAGCAAGTTGAGGTGACTAAACTGCTTGGAGTAACCCTGGATTGTAAACTGTCATGGTCAAAACATATTGATACAACAGTAGCTAAGATGGGGAGAAGTCTGTCTATAATAAAGCGATGCTCTGCCTTCTTAACAACATTATCAACAAGGCAGGTCCTAGTTGTCACACCTGGACTACTGTTCAGTCGTGTGGTCAGGTGCCACAAAGAGGGACTTAAGAAAATTTAAATTGGCTGAGAGCAGGGCAGCACGGCTGGCCCTTGGATGTACACAGAGAGCTAATATTAATAATATGCATGTCAATCTCTCCTGGCTGAAAGTAGAGGAGAGATTGACTTCATCACTACTTATTTTTGTGCGTAGTATTGGCATGTTGAATGCATCGTGTTCTGTTTAAAAACCCTTTTTTATCAAGTTTATTTACAAGGGATTACACACAACGAATATATTTCACCAGGTTTATAATCTGTCTGTGTTGACAGATTGTGGCGGGAGTGAGGAGTGCCTCCTGTCTGTCTCTCTCTACAGAAAACATGTGGTTCCTCAGCTGCTGAAGCTCTTCAAGGTCAACGAGGAACACGTCCGGGTCGTGCTGCTGGCTCACATTCACGTCTACGCTGAGTGTTTCTCCCAAGATGAGCTGAAGAACCACATCCTACCTCAGGTCAGACACTCTAGAACCACATCCTACCTCAGGTAAAACGCTCTAGAACCACATCCTACCTCAGGTCAGACAAACACTCTAGAACTACATCCTACCTCAGGTCAGACAAACGCTCTAGAACCACATCCTACAAACACTCTAGAACCACATCCTACCTCAGGTCAGACACTCTAGAACTACATCCTACCTCAGGTCAGACACTCTAGAACCACATCCTACAAACACTCTAGAACCACATCCTACCTCAGGTCAGACACTCTAGAACCACATCCTACAAACACTCTAGAACCACATCCTACCTCAGGTCAGACACTCTAGAACCACATCCTACAAACACTCTAGAACCACATCCTACCTCAGGTCAGACACTCTAGAACCACATCCTACAAACACTCTAGAACCACATCCTACAAACACTCTAGAACCACATCCTACCTCAGGTCAGACACTCTAGAACCACATCCTACAAACACTCTAGAACTACATCCTACCTCAGGTCAGACACTCTAGAACTACATCCTACCTCAGTTCAGACAAACGCTCTAGAACCACATCCTACAAACACTCTAGAACTACATCCTACCTCAGGTCAGACAAACGCTCTAGAACCACATCCTACAAACACTCTAGAACCACATCCTACCTCAGGTCAGACACTCTACCGACCATTTTCATATTTGCTGATGTTACTGACTGGGTTTGAAGCCGGGTTGTCCATTTGCTTCAAGACTGTTACCCCACTGATGTGAACCTAGGTATTAGGGTTCCCCGGAAAGTTACGACCAGATGAGTGTGGTTCACGTCCCATAAGTTTCAGAAACATTATACGGTAATGCAAATGTTGGAACCACAGACCTGTTCAGTATATTTAGTCTTTGCTGGGGTTTGCCTTGTATGTTTTGAAAACACTTTCAATTCAAGATCTCTTCCTCCCTCCCTTGTAAACTGCAGGTGTTGCTTGGGATGAGAGACACAAATGATTCTCTGGTTGCCATGACGCTGCAGAGCCTGGCTGTGCTGGTGCCGTTGCTAGGTGCCCAAGTGGTGGTGGGTGGGGAGAGGACCAAAGTGTTCAAACGCACCAGGCCCAACTTCACTAAGTCTACTGAAGTCACCCCAGAAAGTAAGAAACACATAAGATAACGCTTGTCTTTTTTGATTTCATAAAACTGCAGTGTTGCTAGTCATAGTTCCCTACAAAACAATTAATCCTTCTCTAGCCTCTCCAGTTCACATAGTTGGAGAGTCCCATCCCCAGATGGCCCAGCCCTCAAAGGTCCTGAGTCTGTTCCCCAAACCGGTAGCAGTGAGAGGGGGGCTGGTCCTGGGGAACATAGACAGCCTTCAGGCCAGAGAGACCCCCGGGATATTCGCCCTGCCACCCAAATCAGGTAAGGAAGTAATACTGGGAACTTTACCTCTTCCAATTCACTCACATTCAGTGGTTGAAGTTTATACCAGTCTCATCTGGCCCTTATTCCAGGTAGTAGTAGAGAGATGTCTCTACCCCTGAATGGCTTCAGCAAAAACGAGGAAGAGGAGTCCTCCTACAGTCCCGACCAGCCAGGAAGGACAGAGGGCCGGAGTCAGGCCGAGGACTGGCCAGATTGGAGTGACCCAGAGGAGGGGGAACAGGAGCAGCCAGTCCAGATACACATGCAGGCCTCCGACAGAACGCGGGACGAAGAGGAGGAACCATGGGATAACGTCGAGGACACAGAGCCCACGTTTGACCTCTCCCCCACCACGCCCATACCAGACCCTGTCGTTCTAACCTCCCCACCCAGAGGGGCCACTGCACCACCACCACCCCCCCTCAGCCTGACGGCCGAGCCCCTGCGAGGGGGGTCCAAACCCCTCAAACTGAGCTATAACCTCAAGGCCTTTGAGAGGAAGACAACGGTAACGTCTTCCTGGGATAACGGCTGGGGGCAGGAAGAAGAACCGCAACCTAACGACGAGCCCAGGCCCAAGCTGCACACCGCACGCAAGGATGGCGGCACGAGGGTTCTGGGAGAGGAGTTCACCATCGAGGTGAAGAGGAAGCAGGAGAGAGACCCGGAATTGGACTTCTTTGCAGACATGGAGCCGGACATTAAACTATCGTCTGCTGCAGCTCTGCTGCTGCCTGTGAAGAGCGATGTTAGTGATACTGGGCTGCTCACAGCTGCACCGTCAGAACACACTGAGCCATCTGTAGACACACTAACACTCACCGCCAAGTTCGCAGCTGCCGACCAGACGGAGGTGAGTCCATGTGAAAGAAACAAAGTACTACTACTCTCTGTTACTAGGTAGGTGCTGGGTCGCTTGTGCCCCACTGGATCACTTCAAAAAGCAATACACTTCTTTCACCAGTCCCTCACTGAGATATTCACAGAATCCAGGGCTTGAAATTTTAAAGGGGATGCGATTTTTTTTTTTATTTTTTATTTATTTTTTTATATATAAAGTCAAACGGCTAAGAATTCCAGAGCTGATCTGTCGGGTGCCTCCCCAGTGATTTTTAAGTCTGTTTCCCAAATTCAGTCCTGGAGAAGCCCCAACAAAACACATTGAAGCCCCTTGTAAACACAACTGATTCAACACACCTGATTCAACCGGTCAACAAGCACTGTGAGTTGAGTCAGGTGAGTTTGTCTGGGGCTACAACAAAAATGTTTGCTGTTGGGACTGGAGTTGGAAAACTGGTTTAAGTGAGACAACTTTATGGCAGTTGCGCCTGTTCTGAGATTTTTTTTTTTTACCGATAGTCAAAATACAAAGAATTCCAGTAGTGATCTTTCTGGTTCCTCCCCTATGTGTAGGTGAAAGGCAGACAATATATGGCATTTCTGTGTGTAAATGGCTCATTTACATTTTCTGGCAAGTGATCATGAACTTCAGGCAACCAAAATAATACTCCTGACTTTTCAGAATGTAATGTCAATCCCATGTACTATAAAGAAAATTCATCAGCGTAAGAAAAGGTCCTGCTTCATGAGTGGCCATTTTAATTTATCGCTGTATTCCTTTTATTTTCCAGACGGAAGCAGAAGGCTGGGGAGAAGGAGCTGACCTTAACTGGGGAGAGGACGAGAACACCTGGTGATTGACAGTTACCTGGCTGGATCTATTACTCAGACACGTTGTAGAGACTACATGTTGCTGGTTACTGCAGCACTTAAATTTCCAGGATGCACCTCTCCTTAACCAGCCAATCGGAGAACTGGAACACCCGCTCCAGCTGCACATCCTGTTCTAAACTGTTATCATGAAGTAATATTGCTAATGAAAAATAAATGTGATGGGATATGAGACACTGAAGAATACATTTTACAATTGAGATTTTAATCAGTTTTCAGTTGGTTAATAAGATGACCATCCATCCTGTTTACTAAGGAATTATGTCTATGGAACTTGACTTTTGTACTAGAATGATGTGAGGGGACTTTGGGATTGTTACCAGCTAGACTGGGACAGCAGACAGACGTTGGGAATCCGTCATCATAGTTTGTTGCCAAAATGTCATCCACTAAACTAGTGGACTGTTTTAACTCTAGTTTTGTGCCATACATTTCTCATCTGGCAGTTTAATTTGGATGACTTTTTGAGAAGTCAGGATACTTCGGGGGAAACTTCAAGTCTTTCCTTGCTTCCCTTTGAAAATTCTCCTCAGATCTCCTCACGTCTCTCTGCCGTTTTGAGGAGGCTGGGGAGAGCATGCAAGGAATTGAGGAAAAGACTTGACATATCCCTGGTGAGAGAGGTGTGATTTTTGGGGGGTGGGAAATGGACTTTGAATGAGAAAGATTTGACAATTTATTTGTATCTTTCTGGTGGAATAAAAGGTTTTATGATACGTCTGATTTAATTTTACAGTTCAATTGTCTGACAACCTGCTAAAGCTCTGAACAATAAGCCTATTTCTCACGAGACTAAATACCGTCGGGATGAAAGCTGGGCATGTTTAATTTTATGTAACCTTTAACTAGTCAAGTCAGTTAACCCACCATTATAAATAAGAATTTAACTGACTTGTTCAGGGGCAGAATGACTTTTACCTTGTCAGCTCTGGGTTTCGATCTAGCAACCTTTTGGGTTACAGGCCCAACACTAACTACTAGGCTACCTGCTGGCCCAAATGCTGAGTTTACATCCTAGTGCTCGGCTTCACTTGTCCCTCTATTTTTTGTTGACGACAAAAGTCAACCGTAAGAAGATACACACATTCTGTTAATTTTCCATTTGATTTAAAGTGAAAGCAACTGGATATATTTACAGGCAAAAAAAAAGCAAGCTTTTTAATGGACCATGTTTGCTAAGCATTTCCAGTACTGATCTGTCTTGAGTGCTTGAACTGGGAAATCGACTCGTCTACTATTTCACAACTCTTGGTTATGATGCTCTTTCCTGAGTGGCTACAATGGACCTAGATGAAATAATACCATTCTGCAGTGTACTGCAGCTTCACTTGTAATATTGTCTGTTGATTGAATTTGTTGCTGTAGAAGTCCACGGGACGGTCATGTCACATTCACCAGCAGAGGGAAATCATGTCAATCCAGTCTGAACACACCCAATTTACTGAAAAGACTCCATATTCAAGGGATTCATGTTTAATAAGGACTGGCCCTTCCCCCCCCCATACCCCTTTTTATAAAATAGGGTTTGTAACAGGCAGATTTATAACAAAGCTAAAAAGAAATAATACAAAAATTGCCAGTTCACTAGTGGTTTGGTGGGTTGACTGTGCTGATATGGGTTATCAGAGTCTGCAGCTCCTGTAGTCTGGATGTCACCCAATGTGGAGGGGTGTCGGTGCCACGCCCCTCTACCAGCGTCTGCAGGGCCCTCAGGGAACTCTCAGCTGTCTGGAGGTAACGGCTGTACTCCTCCTCAACGCTGGTTTCCTGCCGTGCTCGCTTGGGACAGGGCTGGATGGGAGGTAATGAGTCACTGTATCACTATCCAAGTCAGAGGAGAAACTGATTGAACACTTACAAAATACTTCCTTAAAGTAATCACTGACCGGACAGACTTGTTGAATAATGTACGATCAGTAATTACGTCTAGGAAGGGAAGTAAAATGAATAAGGAAGGTATTTTAAGCTATTGGTTCAGGGACAGAAACAATTTGTTTTTGAATTACCATCCTCTCACTGGCTAAATCTGCCAAGTTTGACATCAACAGCTGTTGTAGAGTTAATCTTTCACCCCCCCCCCCCCCCCCCCAAAAAACACAGATATAATATGGTCACAGGCATCAGCCTCGTCACTCACCTCGGTGTCAGCAGTGGACTGGTCAACACCGGCAGATGCAGCTGAAACCTCAGCAGCAGTTTCCTCATTGGTCTCCAGTATGGTGTTGTGTCGCTCAAGAACAGGCGTCTCCAATCTTAACCTCTCAAGCCGAGTCTCCACCGTTTCCGGTGCGTTAATAGTCTAGAAGAACACACGTTATTGTAGAAAAGTACGATATGTTTTAATACTGTTGTTTTATGCAATAGAACAGGGTTCTTAGAACTCATGTGTGTCTGTGTGAACTGAGAGGAGTCTCTGAAGCTCGGGCTGGCAACTGATTAAGTGATGGCTAGGTGATAAAACCAACAGCCACATTCCATTCTCTGATCAGTGGTGCATGTGAGGGACTGAGCCTCCATCTGTAAATATCCCATCCAACTACCTCATCCCCATATTCTTATTTGATTTGCTCCTTTGCCCCCCAGTATCTCTTCTTGCACATTTATCTTCTACACATCTATCATTCCAGTGTTTAATTGCTAAATTGTAATTACTTCGCCACTACGGACTATTTATTGCCTTACCTCCCCCATTTGAACACACTGTATATAGATTTTTTCTTATTGTGTTGACTGTACGTTTGTTTATTTCATGTGTAACTCTGTGTTGTTGTTCGTGTCGCACAGCTTTGTTTTTATCTTGGCCAGGTCGCAGTTGTAAATGAGAACTTGTTCTCAACTGACCTAACAAAAAAAAGGGACGAGATCTGTTATGAATTGCTGATAAGGAGAACCTCGTCTTGGGGACCAAACCCCTGGTTTCCATACAATGAGAACAGTCTTCATAGCAGATACTGTCTATGAATTATTCATTTCTTTCATAACAATCCTAACCTTTTCACCCATTCCACACATCTGTTGTTTGTCATGTATTCAGGAGGATGTGTCTCAACTATAAAATGCTGTAGCTCAGTTCTGCTAGTTGAGTTCTCGGCGACTATCTCCGGGTGGTTACTTACCAACTCCATTACTGCAGTAATTAAATAAAGTTAAATTGTTTTGGGGGAAAAAACTAACAAAAAAAAGTCTCTCCTTTGATCAGAATAATTCCATGACAATGTTCAGTCCCATCTTTTATTTTCTCCAGGTCCCAATGATTGTGTATTGGATGTGGTGGGTACCATTCATTACCTTACTGAGGAAATTCACCACTTTGTTTTTGGTGTCTTCTGAAGACAAGCTCTGGGAGATCACCTCCTCATGATTGGTGACCTGAAACATGAGCATTACACATTTTCATCATTTAGCAGGCACTCTTATCCAGAACAACTTACATCTGTATACCATCAATTGGCCCAGCATCGTCCAGGTTTGGCCAAGGTAGGCCGTCATTGTAAATAAGAATTTGTTCTTAACTTCTTGCGACTATAGGGGGTGCTGTTTCAAATTAGCATAATTGTCTCTACAGATGAAACGGCTTCCTACTCAATTCTTGATCGTACAATATGCATAGTATTGTTATTATTGGATAGAAAACACTATCTAGTTTCTATAGCCGTTTGAATTATGTCTCTGAGTGGAACAGAACTCTTTCTACAGCGAAATCCATGACAGGTTTTGCGAAGGTCTGAGAGCGAAGCTCTGATCTCAGTTCAGTTTAAAGGGGTGTGTATATCCTATGGAACGACACGAACTGCACCCGCCTTCCCCTGGATGTCAGTAACCAATGAGAAGTGGAATGGGCTTCCTACGTAGCTGTCAGAGGTTATAAAAGACCAAGGAGTGAGGTACGCCTTCTTTTCGACGTTGAACTTTACGCAGAGAGAGACCTAGGGATGCCATTTTCGAACGCTAAGTAATGAACTTTAGATATATCAGTCTGTAATTTAATTTGATATAGGTGTTAGAAACATCATAACGAAGCTATTTGAAACCGAGTTATATCAGATTATGCGAGTATATTGCTATTTTTCGGAATTTCCTCAGTATTGCGTAATGAGGATTTGGACACGTTAGCTAATGTTAGCAATTGTTAGCTATAGTTAGCTGCTATATCAGAAGTTGAATGCAACGTTTTACAACCAAGCAACGATTCTTTTGGACAAAAGTACCACTTGGCCAAGATTCCGATGGAAGCTCGTCGAAAAGTAAGAGCTATTTATGATGTTATTCCATTTTTATGTGGAAAAATGTGAACTCAATAACGGTAAATAGTGACGCCGTTATTGCGGCACTAGTCTGTCTGTAACGCACACTGTATGTCTAGTAACGTTAATTTTAAAAATCTAACTTAGCGGTTGCATTAATAACTAATGCATCTTTCATTTCATGGCCAACCTGTATTTTTTTAGTCAAGTTTATGAATAGTTTTCGATAAAAATAGTTGTATTATCATGATGCTGCCGGGCAGATTGCTTGAGTAGTTGGACAGTATTTCCATTGTGTAAGCACGATTTGTGCCGCTAAATATGCACATTTTCGATCAAACTCTATATGGATTGTGTAATATGATGTTACAGGAGTGTCATCGGAAGAATTCTGAGAAGGTTAGTGAAAAAATTAATATATTTTGGCGATGTTTACGTTATCGCTCTCTTTGGCTAGAATCAATGCTCTGGTAACGTTTGCATATGTGGTATGCTAATATAATGATTTATTGTGTTTTCGCTGTAAGACACTTAGAAAATCTGAAATATTGTCTGTATTCACAGGATCTGTGTCTTTCGATTAGTGTATGCTGTGTATTTTTACGAAATGTTTGATGATTAGTAAGTAGGTAAACACGTTGCTCTATGTAGTTATTCTAGTCCATTTGTGACGGTGGGTGCAATTGTAAACTATGACATCTACCTGAAATATGCACATTTTTCTAACAAAACCTATCCTATACCATAAATATGTTATCAGACTGTCATCTGAGGAGGTTTTTTCTTGGTTAGTGGCTATCAATATCTTAGTTTAGCCGAATTGGTGATAGCTACTGGTGTTGAGAGAAAATGGTGGACAAGAAAAATTGTGATTTTTGCTAACGTGTTTAGCTAATAGATTTACATAGTGTCTTCCCTGTAAAACATTTTAAAAATCTGAAATGGTGGCTTTATTCACAGGATCTGTATCTTTCATTAGGTGTCTTGGACTTGTGATTTAATGATATTTAGATGCTACTATTTAATTGTGACGCTATGCTAGCGATGCTAATCAGTGTGGGGGGGGTGGGGGGTGCTCCCGGACCCGGGGTAGGTGCTCGGAAGAGGTTAACTAACTTGCCAAAAAAATGTAGCAGTGCTTTAAGTCCACACCCCTTTCCTTTTCCACATTTTGTTGTGATATAGCCCGAATTTAAAATTGAATAAATTGAGATTTTGTGTCAATCATCTACACAGAATAGCCCATAATGTCAAAGTGGAATTTTGTTTGTAGAAAAATGTCTTGAGTCAATAAGTATTCAACCCCTTTGTCATGGCAAGCCTAAATAAGTTCAGGAGTAAAAATGTGCTTAACAAGTCACAGAATAAGTTGAATGGACTCATTCTGTGTTCAATAATAGTGGTTAACATGATTTTTGAATGACTACATAATCTTTGTACACCACAAATACAATTATCTGTCGAGCAGTGAATTTCAAGCAGTCTCAACCACAAAAGACCAGAGAATTTTCCAATGGCTCGCAAAGAAGGGCACCTATTGATAGATGTGTAAAAATGTAAAAAGCAGATGCTGAATACCCTTTGTGAATGGTGAAGTTATTAATTACAGTTTGGATGGTATATCAACACACACAGTCAGCACAAAGATACAGGCGTCCTTGCCAACTCAGTTTCCGGAGAGGAAGGAAACCGCTCAGGGATTTCACCATGAGTCCAAGGATGACTTTAAAACAGTTTATTGGCTGTGATAGGAGAATACTGAGGATGGATCAACAACTTGGTAGATACTCCACAATACTAACCTAAATTACAGAGTGAAAAGTAGGACTCTTGAACAGAAAAAACATATTCCAAAACATGCATCCTGTTTGCAACAAGGCACTAAAGTAAAACTACAAAATATACGCTAAAGAAATTAACATTTTGTCCCGAATATAAAAAGCTGTATTTTTGGGGCAAATTCAACACAACACCGAGTACCACTCTTCATATTTCCAAGCACTGTGGTGGCTGCATCATGTTATGGCTACGCTTGTCATCAGCAAGGACTAGGGAGTTTTTTTAGGATAGAAATAAACATAATAGAGCTAAGCACAGGCAAAATCCTAGAAAACCTAGTTGAGTCTGCTTTCCAACAGACACTGGGAGACTAATTCACCTTTCAGCAGGACAATAACCTAAAACACAAGCTCAAATATACACTGGAGTTGCTTACCAATAACACAGTGAATGTACCGGCGTGGCCTAGTTACAATTTGGACTTAAATCGTCTTGAAAATCTCAGGCAAGACTAGAAAATGGCTGTCTAGAAATGATCAACAACCAACACTACAGAGCTTGAAGAATTTAAAAAAGAAATGTGCAAATATTGTACAATCCATGTGTGGAAAACTCTTAGAGACTTATCCAAAAAGACTCACAGCTGTGATCCGCTGCCAAAGGTGATTCTAACATGTACAGTTGAAGTCGGAAGTTTACATACATTAAGGTTGGAGTCATTAAAACTCGTTTTTCAACCACTCCACAAATTGTTTGTTAACAAACTATAGTTTTGGCAAGTCGGTTAGGACATCTACCTTGTGCATGACAAGTAATTTTTCCAACAATTGTTTACAGACAGATTATTTCACTGTATCCTAATTCCAGTGGGTCAGAAGTTTACATACACTAAATTGACTGTGCCTTTAAACAGCTTGGAAAATTCCAGAAAATTATGTCATGGCTTTAGAAGCTTCTGTTAGGCTAATTGACATAATTTGAGTCAATTGGAGGTGTACCTGTGGATGTATTTCAAGGCCTACCTTCAAACTCAGTGCCTCTTTGCTTGACATCATGGGAAAATCAAACGAAATCAGCCAAGACTTAAGGAGCAATTGAAGGTACCACATTCATCTGTACAAACAATAATACGCAAGTATAAACACCATGGGACCGTGCAGCCGTCATACCGCTCAGGAAGAAGACGCGTTCTGTCTCCTAGAGATGAACGTACTTGTGCGAAAAGTGCAAATCAATCCCAGAACGATAGCAAAGGACTTTGTGAAGATGGAGGAAACAGGTACAAAAGTATCTATATCCACAGTAAAACGAGTCCTATATCGACATACCCTGAAAGGTCGCTCAGCAAGGAAGGAGCCACCGCTCCAAAACAGCCATAAAAAAGCCAGACTACAGTCTGCAACTGCACATGGGGACAAAGATCGTACTTTTTGGAGAAATGTCCTCTGGTCTGATAAAACAAAAATAGAACTGTTTGGCCATAATGACCATCGTTATGTTTGGAGGAAAAAGGGGGATGCTTGCAAGCCGAAGAACACCATCCCAACCGTGAAGCACGCGGGTGGCAGCATCATGTTGTGGGGGTGCGTTGCTGCAGGAGGGACTGGTGCACTTCACAAAATAGATGGCATCATGAGGAATGAAAATTATGTGGATATATTGAAGCAATATCTCAAGACATCAGTCAGGAAGTTAAAGCTTGGTCACAAATGTGTCTTCCAAATGGACAATGACCCCAAGCATACTTCCAAAGTTGTGGCAAAATGGCTTAAGGACAACAAAGTCAAGGTATTGGAGTGACCATCACAAAGCCCTGACCTCATTCCTATAGAAAATTCGTGGACAGAACTGAAAAAGGATGTGCGAGCAAGGAGGCCTACAAACCTGACTCAGTTACATTAGCCCTGTCAGGAGGAATTGGCCAAAATTCACCCAACTTACTGTGGGAAGGTTGTGGAAGGCTACCCAAAACGTTTGACACAAGTAAAACAATTTAAAGTCAATGCTACCAAATACTAATTGAGCGTAAGTAAACTTCTGACCCACTGGGAATGTGATGAAAGAAATAAAAGCTGAAATAAATAATTCTCTCTAATATTATTCTGACATTCCACATTCTTAAAATAAAGTGGTGATCCTAACTGACCTAAAACAGGAAATCTTTACTAGGATTAAATGTCAGGAATTGTGAAAAACTGAGTTTAAATGTATTGACTCAGGGGGTTGAATACTTATCTAATGAAGATACATTAGTGGGTTTTTTTTTATGTTATAATTTTTCTTTCACTTTGACATAGTGTATTGTGTAGATCGTTGACGAAAAATGACAAATCCATTTTAATCCCACTTTGGAACACAACAAAATGTGAAAAAAATGTCTAGAGATGTGTATACTTTCTGAAAACACACTGGAGTTCATACGTACATTAAAGTAGCCACTATCCCTCCAGTTTTAAATAACTCAGCCAAGTGCCCCCAGGAAGAAGGAAACTAATTTTTAAGATACATTATATTCCTATCACTAAAAACAGTGTTCAGGAGAGTCTCACCTCTGCAAAGTGAGCGAAGGCCTCCAGGGCATGTTGGTTTATTAGCCAGGACCTCTCAGCTAGCAGGGCCCCAAACAGATCACTCAGCCTGGGCAACACCTGACTCTGTGGACGACACACAAACACACAGTAGTGAACTACATGTAGTTGGTGTTGTCCATTTTGTTCTTCGACCTCCACAAGTGTGACAGAACTCATCTGAAGGTAACCCATACAAATGAATGGAACAATGGAGATAGTTTTGTGCCAACAAAAATAAGGAGTTAAATGTGTCCAAAAAAACAAAAATATTTCCTGAGCTTTATTAAATCTCCTTGATATAGGACAGACACTTCAAAACCTTATTCCTTATGAGTAATTCAAAAAATATTTTTCTCCTCAATTTCGATCTTGTCTCATCGCTGCAACTTCCCAACGGGCTCGGGAGGCGAAGGTCGAGTCATGCGTCCTCCCGCCAAACCGCACATCGTAACACCTGCCCGCTTAACCCGGAAGCCAGCCGCACCAATGTGTCGGATGAAACACCGTTCAACTGACGACCGAGGTCAGCCTGCAGGCGCCCGGCCCGCCACAAGGAGTCACTAGAGCGCGATGAGCCAAGTAAAGCCCCCCCGGGCCAAACCCTCCCCTAACCCGGACGACACTGGGCCAAATAGTGCGCCGCCCTATGGGACTGCCGATCACGGCCGGTTGTGATACACAGCCAGGGATCGAAACCCGGGTCTGTAGTGACGCCTCTAGCACTGCCTTAGACCGCTGCGCCACTCAGGAGGCCCCTATTATTTATTTTTTTACTATTTTTTTTTTTACCATTTATTCAATGCATCACCCCAACAGCTTAGACCTTTAGAGGTTAATGGGCTACATTACACATTATGTTAACAGCTGACTCCAGATCTACCTGTTGAATTAACTACTATTCAGCAGCACCATGTCTATCATCTATACTAGATAACAGCTGACTCCAGATTGATCTGTTCTTGCAATTTGTAGTCTATGTCATTACAGATTTAGATATGCACAGAAAATGAAAAAAATGCAACATGTAACAATTTTAAAGGTTTTACTGAGTTAGTTCATATTTAGGAAATCAGCCAATTTAAATAAATTCATTATACCCTAAACCTATGAATTACACATGACTGGAAATACATAGGTTGGTCACAGATACCTTTAAAAATAAAAATAAAGTAGGGGAGTGGATCAGAAAACCAGTCAGTATCTGGTGTGACCACCATTTGCCTCATGCAGCACGACATCGCCTTCAGATAGAGTTGATCAGGCTGTTGATTGTGGCCTGTGGAATGTTGTCCCACTCCTCTTCAATGGCTGTGTGAAAGTTGTTGGATATTGGCGGGAACTGGAACACGCTGTCGTGCATGTCGATCCAGAGCATTCCAAACATGCTCAATGGGTGACATGTCTAGAGTATGCAGGCCATAGAAGAACAGACATTTTCAGCTGTGCATCATCATGCTGAAACATGAGGTGATGGCAGCGGATGAATGGCATGACAAGGGGCCTCAGGATCCTGTCACCGTATCTCTGTGCATTCAAATTGCCATCAATAAAATGTAAGTGTGTTCATTTTCTGTAGCTTATGCCTGTCCATACCATAACCCCACCGCCACCATGGGGCACTATGTTCACAACGTTGACATCAGCAAACCGCTCGCCCACAAAACGCCATATTGCCTGGTACAGTTGAAATCGGGATTCATCCATAAAGAGCACACTTCTCCAGTGTGCCAGTGGACATCGAAGGTGAGCATTTACCCACTGAAGTTGGTTACGACGCTGAACTGCAGTCAGGTTAAGACCCTGGTGAGGACGACGAGCACGCAGATGAGCTTCCCTGAGACGGTTTCTGACAGTTTGTGCAGAAATTATTTGGTTGTGCAAACCCACAGTTTCATCAGCTGTCCGGGGTGGCTGGTCTCAGAGGTGAAGAAGCCGGATGTGGAGGTCCTGGGCTGGACGTGGTTATACGTGGTCTGCGGTTGCGAGGCCAGTTGGACATATTGCCAAATTCTCCACAACGGCGTTGGAGGCGGCTTATGGTAGAGAAATGAACAACAGCTCTGGTGGACATTCTTGCAGTCAGCATGCCAATTGCACGCTCCCTAAAAACTCGTGTTGTGTGACAAATCTGCACATTTTAGAGTGTCCTTTTGGTGCACATGTGCAATGATCCTTCTGTTTATTCAGCTTCTTGATATGCTACACCAGTCAGGTGGATGGATTATCTTGGTTAAAGGAGAAATGCTCACTAACAGGGACGTAAACAAATTTGTGCACAAAATTTGAGATAAAGCTTATTGTGCGTATGGAAAATTTCAGGGATCTTTATATTTTTTGTTCAGGGAAAAAACATTCTGGCTATCATACAATACCTGGCTATCATGTGGGATGAACACCTTGCCTAGAGAGGCCAAGAAGTCCAGAGCAGCCAGCAGCAAGTCATCAGGACACTTCTCAGAGACCATGGCTCCCACACACACAAGGGCCTAAAAACACACACAATCAATTTATAGTATACATCAGCTGGTAAATAGTCGCTGGTATTTCAGCCAGGGGGCAAGCTAGCCTGATAGCTAGCTATAACTAGAAGGATTAAGTTAGAAACTAACGTTAAACGGAGCAGTTGACTGAAGTTAAGCTATAATCTCAACAAAAAGATAGGCTACTATAAGTTCTCATAACAAAATAACGTTGCTTTACAGAGAGTAGTGAGGCCGGCTACCATGGAGGGGGCAGAGGAGACGCAGAGAGAGACAGAGAGATATAGAGAGAGATGGGGAGGGAGAGACAGAGAGATATATATATATATATATATATATATATATATATATATATATATATATATATATATATATATATATATATATATATATAGAGAGAGAGAGAGAGACAGAGAGAGATGGAGAGAGATATAGAGAGAGATGGAGATGGGGAGAGAGACAAGAGATATAGAGAGATAGAGATGGGGAGAGAGACATAGAGAGAGAGAGAGAGAGAGAGAGAGAGAGATGGAGAGAGAGACAGAGAGAGAAGGAGAGAGAGAAGGAGAGAGAGAGACAGAGAGATATAGAGAGAGAGAAGGAGAGAGAGAGAGAGAGAGACGGAGAGAGAGAGAGAGATAGGTCAGCGGTACAGTGGTTCCCAAACTTGGGGTCTTGAGAGAATCTGTAATCTTATCAAAACACATTTTTCAAATAGGTATAGAGTACAACATTTTAGAGTCAACTATAGGCCTTTTACACTGGTGCACTGTAGCAGTTTACAATATTTATTTATTTAATTTAACCTTTATTGAACTAGACAAGAAAACTGAATTGCAGTGCAGTTCACATGAAACACATTTCAATATGAACATCTCCACATCTTATAATTATTATTTTTTTTTAAATGGGGTGGGGGGGGCCCACAAAATATGAAATCATCACGAGGGGCCGCAGTGGCTCGCAGGTCTGCCTACCCACATCCATCCCGACACATGCAGTCAGAGCTGGCCCTAGCCTTTTGGGGGCCCTAAGTGAAATGTTGTTGGCGGGCCCCCCACACCTTGTGAGCAAAACATTTTAGCGGCCCCCCCTTCTTGACAGTGGAGACAATACATTGTTTTTGAGTAAATCTCCTCAATTCTACACATTTTGCCA